>NC_056743.1:717577986-717812986 GCF_019279795.1 Protopterus annectens | reverse complement strand
TATGACATTTAAGTCGGATGGCATATGGCATATGATTTCAATACTCCAATGAATCCTTTGCCAATGCACTAGTGACTAAAATAAAGTTTTTATCTGTGGCCATTTGCTCATTGCTTATAATAAATGCTGTACTGCCAATGCATTTTAATTGAATATTGATAATTAATCAAATAAAGCCAGTTTGAGCAGAGGGTGGTACTGCTGCATGTCATCTAATAATATACTGCTAAATACATTCACTTTGACCTTTAAGTGACTCTCCCTTACTCCTTCCCATGTAAAAATTGTGTTTCCTTGCCATACAAAGCATAGGCTAGATTCAGACCTGCTGAATCTAGACTGTTTGTTATCACTGTGCTCTTAAACTAGACATCTTACATTAAGAGGGCCTCCATGCACCCTTGTGGCAGAAATGTGTAGATCAGTACCCATCTGAGTTGGGGACTCGTGGAGAAAGGCTCAGTTTGGGGCTTTCCCATTGGTAGTTGTGTTAAAGCTGTTATTTGCCTGTATATAAGCCTCACATTTGTGCTGGTTTGCACTCAGTTTACTGGAGCTGCTCAACCTCTGGAAACTTTAGCCAGAGGTCTGGACTGCATCTGCTTTGAAATCCAAGGCATCCACTGAAAAACACTGGAAAAATAAGTATATTTAAAGCCAGCACTAAACTTTAATTTAATTTAATTTAATTACTGCTTCATTTATGCTGTTTGCGACTAAGTCCAGCTAGCCCACTTCCTTCCTAAATACAACATTCATCCATCATTTCTCCTGCTAACCTGATTGATATAGGCATCTTGAGGCAATGTAGCAATTGCCTTATGTATACCGGCAACAATTTACTTCTAAAGCAAACTAACACTGTATGTGAGAGATGCAAATAGACTGTGGAAATGGAGTCAGTTCTCTCACGTAAAAACAAACTAGACATCAAACAGCTTGTCAGCACACATGCTTCACCTCTCACACAAAATAAGGTCGCGTCACATAAACCCACATACATGGAGTTACTCAATAAAAGACTACCAAAAGAACAGAGACTTCCCAAATTCATACAACCTACACTTAACACTAAGCAAAAAGAAAACACTACACATATTAACGCCCACACTTGTGTCTCAACAAAAAAGCCCCTAGGGCAAAACACATCAAATGTCTTGGTCACAGGTGACTCCACAGTGAGACACACAGATGTCCTCCTCTCCAGACTGGACAAGGAGAAGGTCACAGTCAGCTGCCTATCAGGTGCCAGGATCCAACAAATCACTTATACACTCAAGTCACTCAACAGCAAGTATTGTTATGACTCTGTCATAGTCCATGCTGGAGTGAATGACTTGAGGCGTACCTCTCTGGACTATATGAAGAGAGACACTATGGAACTCTCTGATTATGTGTACCAGACAAGTACTTTCTTAGCTCTAAGCAGTATCCTACCCTCACCCAGGATGATGCTACAATATAAACAAAAAATGATTGACTTCAACAATTGGCTCAGCTTCTGGTGTCATTCCAAGGGGATCCAGTATTTGTCAGCTTGGGAGAGGATATGGTAGACAGACCTTGCTGCTTTGCTAGAGATGGTCTGCCCTTGCCCCCCCCCCAGGCTTTCGAATATTGGCAAAGCCCCTCCCTCCCCCATAGTGTCTTTTTTAGGCAATGTCAAAACAACAAATTTTCCAACTTAAAATCTAATCGAGACAAACTCAGGATCATGCAGCTTAGTGTTAGGAGTTTAAATATGAAGGTGCACTCCCTGGAAGCACTCCTCACCTTAGAGGATGCTGCCGTCTGTGCAGTTACTGAGACATGGTTCAAGACCACTGAGAGCACCCCAACTGTGCAGTGCTACAATGCTTTCCACATATTCAGACCAAAGGTGAAGGTGTATCCATCTTCATTAAAACAATACATTTTGTGACTGGTCAAACATCATGACTCTCTTGAACTACTCCATGACCAATTAACTTTTGGGAAAGTATCATACTACATTATTGCTAGCTATAGATTCCCCACCATAAACCAGGATAAGCACACCACTTACTTTAATTTACTAGAATCACTCGCCATACAGCCCAACATCTTAGTTATGGGAAATTTCAGCTATCCTTGCATAGACTGGGGGACATATACAAGCAAAAAACACTCTCACCCAAAGGTTCCTGGACTTTCACATAACTGCTCTGTAACAGATAGTCTGCATCCCCACTAGGGGCTCTAATGTTCTGGACATAGTATTCACCAACATGGCGGGGGGGGGGCACTGTACTTTCCCATGTGTGATGCCCTCCCTGGTTAGGTCAGACCACAAATCGGTCTTGTTTGAAGTAACAACTGGAAATGACACCCTCACAAGAACAAAAATTATAAAAAAACTTTACCAAAGCTGACTACACAACCTACTAAGCAATGGTATAAAAAGCTTCATACCACCTGCAATTGCAGACATCAGTGATCACTATGCAAACTAATATGTAGATGCCCTGTGCAAACACTTAAGAGACTACATAAATTTTGCTTTACCTGACCAGATCAAAACTAGGTCTTCCAATGAAAACAAACCACTGTGCTGGACTTCAAGTATGGACAGATTATATAACAAGAGAAAGAAACTGCTGTCCAAAAGCAAGAAGGATATCACTCTGCACAGGAAGAGTTCCCTCCTAAGCCTAAACAGGAAAATTAGAAATCTTGTAAAGTCTTCTAAAACAAATAATGAAACTAAAATCGCATCCCTATCCAAAGGTAATCATAAGGCATTCTTTAACTACATCCAGAGTCTAAAAGGGAATGCCCAGCTATGTGTTGAACTGGTTGTAGATTGGATCACTCATACTATACCTGCTAGGTGACAGATTCACTGCAAACTTCACCCTCCCCCATCCCCACCTACCATATCCCAAAGCATACCTGACACCAGCCCTCTGCCTAGTATCTCTAGAGAGCAGGTCATCTCTGCACTCATCAAAGCCAAAAACATGGCCTCAATGGGACCAGATAATATCCCAGGTTGTTTACTTAACAATCTAAAACAAGACCTAGCGGATCCACTTGGCATTCTCTTTAATCATACCCTGAGAACTGGCTATGTTCCTGTAAAATGGAGAACAGCAACAGTAATCCTCTGCACAAGGGGGGGGGGGCATCAACTGACACTGGGAATTACAGGCTCATAATTCTAACCAGCTTCATCTTCAGAGCCACAGAAAGAATTATCATGGACCTTAGCAAGAATATAGGTGACCTCCAAACTCTGGAACCAACCAGTTTGGCTTTGAGAATGTCAACAAAGCCATGGACGAAGGTAAGACAATGCGCACTTTCTATCATGACCTTGACAAGGCTTTTGACACAATTCCCCACTCTGGCATTGTTGGGAAACTCTCTCAGATAGGGATTAACCCTTATGTTACTAGATTGGTAGCAAATTGGCCCATCAACAGAACACAGTCTGTCAAAATAGGTGATTTTACCTCCACCAGCAGACTGGTTACCAGTGGAGTACCACAGGGGTCTGTGCTGGTCCCCTTACTGTTTGACATCTATTTCTCAGAAGTTCAGGCCAAAGTAGATGGCCTTTGGCTCACCAAGTTCTGTGATGATTTCAAAGTGGGAGCAGTCATCGAGTCCCCCGGTGATGTCAACATATTACAAGAAGGGTTAACACAAATAAATAATTGGTGCCAAAGCCATGGTCTAAAACTAAATGCAAAAAATGCATCATTATTCCCTTTGGAAAAAAATTATTTCTTACAAATAACAATATTGATAGCACCCCCCTGAGTTCCAACCCAGTAGTGTAAGACTTGGGAACACAGGTTGATAGCAATCTAAACTTTGACTACCAAGTTTCCACAGTGGTAAGGATAAAGTTCTATGTTGTGCATCTCATAAACAAGGGCATAGCATCAAGGTCAAGGGATGTTACAACTTCACTGTACTTCACCCTCATCATACCACTAATAGAGTATAATGCACCCTTTTGCATATACCTCACCAAATACCTGCAGCAGCTGGAGAGATCTCAGATGTTTCTCACTAAGAAGATACAGGAACTCCAAACCTTGACCTTTTTGGACAGGCTGTCATTTTACTCTGCATATTATAGGCTGCTGAAAGGTGACTTGTGTCTGGCCTATAGGGCAACCTCTAACCCTGCCCTAATGGAATTGCTGCACATCTGCAAGTCAAATGGTACAAGAGTCACCCACTCTAGGGATCTCAACCTAGCTTGTGACATTAACAACACACGCTGGAGAGACAGATGTCTCCCAGAGACCGTCGCTTCTCTGGAATAGACTTCCTATTCATGTAAAACTGAGCTTCTCACTGGCCATATTTAAGTGCAACCTAGATAATTGGATGGGAGACTGAAAATTTGTCCCGGGTGGCACCCATGTCCTTCTTGGACAGGGGTAGCCAGTGTTGATCACAGACCCACTCTGTTGATAATTTCTTTCTGTGAATTACCCAAAAAGAGCAAATGGGCATACTTGGGATTAACATGGTTAGGCTTGCAAAGGCTTTAGAGCTGCTAGCCTGGTAACCTCTTATGAACCTATGAAAGCATGGGGTCTTGCTATAGAATAAATTTAACCTCTTTCATTGCAAGATGATATCATCACAATGATTGTGATGACCATCTTCTTTTGCTCAATAATGTATATTCCAGCATTACTATCTACATCGTTTATTAGATCTTGGCAAAATGTATTCTTAAAATTTTCTCCAAAGGGAAACATAATAGATTTTAAATGGTAGACTGTCATTTTCCCTTTGTAATGGTATACAGAAAGTCTGCATGCAAAAATAGAAAATAGTGATAGCTAATATTGCTAAATTTACTTGTTTAGTGTTTTCTCTCTAATTGAGGTGGATTATAATGAATTAATGCCAATGGATGTAGAAGCAGTGGTAATATACCAAGTCACATGGATGACCATGCAGCAGTGCTTCTAATTTGGAAGTACAAGCCACCTCTCACCCAGCCAAGCACTGTAAAAAAAAAAAAAAAACAGAAGTCTTAAAAATGTTCCAATGCAGCTGACAGGTTAAACTTTTATGGCCTTGAACTGGACTTGCTTTGACCAAGCTGCTGGCATTAATTCTGCAATCCATATTTATCTCCTTCTTGCTGATAATTTAAACAACTATGCCCATTTGAGAAGAATAAGAATCAGAAACAGCACACTTCCATGGATAACAGTGGCGGCAAGGAAACATATGAGTGAAAGACAGCTTGCATGGAAATATAATAAAAACAAAGATATAAACTTACTCATCCTATACAGGAAAGAAAGACCAAATCTGTCAGCAACAACTTAGAAAAGCTAAGCAAGCTTTCTGGATTAATATGAACAAAACTTTGAATAACACCAGCATATGCCTAGATAACCCCTTAGATTGTCAATCCCGCAAAGATACAACAAATCAGTTTGCTGATATCTATTTCTCTATTTTTATGGCACATTCTAATCAGCTTGAAAACCCTGCTAGCAACTATGCTCAAGTGGATCAAACTAGCCATACATCTTGTTTTCGACTTGCATCCTTACATGTAATAAGAAAAATCCTGTCTAAACTGAAAGTCAGCAGATTTACTTTAAAAACAAACTGCTCTGGCACATCGAAAATAAAAATGTATCAGTTGTTATGCTACCTCTTATAAAAATAATAAATACAAGCCGCAATGAAGGATTCTTTCTGGTGCTATGGAAACAAGGTAATATGATTCCACTAAATCAAGGTGAAGCAAATAATTAATGAAATAAATTAATTAAATAAAACAAATCAAAAACTACATGTCAGTCATTTTATTTAGTCCATTGTCAGAGATTCTTCAAATAATCATGGGCACTGAGTTCATGGACTATAACAGAGCATGATCTAGTAAACCATACACTTAGCATGTGCATGGCACCTAAATGAGTACTGTAAATATTTTGGATTGCATTGCTACCAGCAAGGAGAGTGGATGTGTATCTGGTCCAGTATTGCTCAAGTTGTCCAAAGCTTATGATGTAATAAACCTCTAACTTTTTATTAGAAGGTTATAAAGCCTATGATACCCCAGTACAGTGCTCCACCAGTTCTCCAGTTATCTGAAAGATGACATCATGGTGATATAATGGTTAAATATGTTGTCTCTCACGCACACTTTCACTTTAAACATCAGACTCCCTTATTTTTATTTAACATGTTTACAAAATAATAATGCCATCAAGTTAATCTACTACATAGATGACTTTGTATTTTTCTAGTCACCATAAAGTGCTGATAATCTCATTTCAGAGTTGCAGGTTGGATCTAATATTATAAGCAACTGAATCATAGATAATGGACCAATCTTGAATAAGAAAAATAGAGTGTTGATAGTATTCCACAAAAACTTTCTCCAAAACCACAACTACCTCTCCTCTACCTACTATTGAGGGTACAACAAAACCTGTAAGGATTGTACCACATTGGAAATACCCTGGTGCTGCTTTGAACTGTAACACATTGACAATACCAGAAAACTTGGTGCCTTGTAAGGTGGACATTATTACTTCCCAACAGACAACAAGAAAAAAATTACTGAAGCAATCCTATTACTCTAGTATCTATATAGATGATATTTGAAAACACAAAAATGTCACCATTAGCAAACTATCATCCGCTTACAGTATAATAGTTAAATTTGCTGCTGACATATAAAAACAATAGCCACTGCAGTCCCCCAGAAAATTGAATTGTCTGTCTTTTGAAAGCAAAATCACCTATCTACTCATTACACCTATCCAAAAGCAACCATGCCCAACTCTAACAAAATTACCTTCCTGGCATTGTACTACCAAGCAACTCAGTTCTGATCTGAAGAAGTTAAAGTTAACAAAACTAGCACAAAAGCTTGTGATCCATCACTCGGTGCCTGTTTTCCAAGAATATGGAATAAATTAAATCAGCATCTTGTCATTCTTAGTGTCTGCTCTGTCTGTAACTCAGCCTAATATATCAGCCTACAACAGCACTGTCTGAGACTTCTCCACATGGAAAGTAATCATTGCAGCACCTTTACTATAGGTCATCTAATTCATCACCTTCTTTCCCACACCCATCACTATTTTATATTTTAACCAAACCCAATCTTCCACCCTCATTGCCTGTTTTTTTCAGAGGTTTAACTAGGGAGGGGTGAAGGGGCAGCCAACTTGGGCACAAAGTGTAAGGAGCCATGATCAATAGATCTGAATCAGTCTTTAGTGCATACAGGTGTTAAGAAATAAACACTGATTTTAGTGCTCTTTGCATGGCATAAACTACACATGTAGCAAGCAGTGCAGTGCAGTTTAAAAGGGAAGCAGCATTTTTTTCTCTCTCTCTTTTTCTTTCTTTTTTTTTTTTTTTTTGCTACTCAACTTAATTTTGGGGGAGGGGCAAACTGGGGATTGCTCCAGACAAAAATTAGCTAGCTACGACTCTACTCTAACGTATATACTCATTCTGTACTGAGCTATCTTCTTACTAGCTGTACATTTCTGTACTAACCTAAAACAGTTAACTAAGCAGTTCTTACTGCTACAACCTATCACCATCACAAATGAACCAAGCCCTTTATTACCGAACCTTATTCTTTCTAGGCTTAGTTGTTCCAAGTAATTCCCAGTAGTTAGTGGTCACTCCTTACATCTGCTCAAACTCCCTAACCCTTAACCATATGTCTCTTAGCTCATTCCTTGCTTGTTCTATACCTCCTCTGACTCTTCTGTTCTTTGCTATTAGCATTTAGCAGTGCTTCAATGGCAGACCTCTCTGCCTTTTTACTTACTATATACTCATTTGATATGTGAAATTCTTCAATAATTTTTCTCTTTCTCTTATCTTCTGAAAAATTTGTTTGCATAAGCTAAAGATTCATATTTGGCGGACAACACTAACCATGTATTATTTTTATCTCAGTTATTTGTCTCTGTAAACCTTTGTCAAACTTTAACAGTTGTTTACTAACAGTGCCTACATGATTGCTTTGTCTTCATTTATATTTCCCTGATTTCATCTGTTGATACCTTATCTGTCATTTATTGTATTATTTATTACATGTTTTGTCATTTTGATGGTTAAATGTAATTGTGATTTTCTTCTGTTAGCATTTCACCTCAGGTCCTCTCTCAAAATGGACATTGGTCAGTAGGGCTATTCTGGTCAAAAAAGCATAAACAAACTAAAAACTAAGTAAATAAAATATGTGAGGTAGTTTGAAGTAATTGTACTGCTATGATTTTCATTTTTTGGAGCAACTAACTTCACATACTAACCAGTCAGTTGACAAACACCAAGACAGATGACTTGCAGATACGATAGTCAATTCAGAAACATTTGACCTAAGGTCAAAAGGAGGTACTCATTGAAGGAGGTGGAATAATCAACATATAATTTGCCTGGATAATCCCTTTCAGGAAGCTTTAAAGGTATGAAGCAAGAAAAAAAGGATAAAAGTATACTTAAAGAACTTGCTAATAGCTTGAACAGTTTGGCCGTTGTATATTGCTGATGTGGATCCCTTCATGTCATGCTAGGGAGCCTGTTTTGGCTCTGTCTGTCTGTTCTTCTGTTACAGTGAAGATTGCCTTTGGTTTCTCTGACTTGCACTACGGCTATTATTACTATACGATGGCAGATTCAACAGTCGTCTGGTCAGATGTTATGTAGATGTTTCAGGAGTTCTGTTGGAGTCCATGCCTTAACAGAATGTCTCTTCTTTTGTTGTATATAGCATTTGTCTTTGTATATAAATCAAGCTGAATAATTCAGAATTGTCAGGCAACACAGACATCTTTGTTTAGTGACTGTAATAGTTGAGAATGTTGCAGTATCAGATATATGTTATTTCTTTACAAGTCAGAGATTTCTAACTCAGTGCTCCTACTCTGCATTGACATGAATTTACTTTTATTGTTTTGATAAATTGCCAGGTTTAATTATCTCTATTACAAACCCAACTAAAAAGACATAACAATATAGCACACCATAATAACCAATGCAAAAAGCTAAATATGATGCATTACTATATAAACATGAGTTTTATGAAGCTACATAATTGGTTGACAGCTTTAAAAAATGTTTCTCAGTTATTACTCATGTAGGAGCAGATGTCATCTCAGTGTCTTTTTTTTTTTCAAGTCAGGCACTGGTCATCATACTTAATATGTATACACTAATTACTGCTTGTCCTTTTCTGCTCTATTCCATCCTCTTTGCCTTTAATTCATTTTTAATTTATACTTACACTGTGACTGCATGAATACATAAATATTTGACCAGTCTTATTACTTTTATGGTTCACCGAATCTAATATGTCTACTGAAACTTCAAAAATATATACTAGAATGAATGACATTTACATAAAAGGAATACAAATGCACAATTTTTGGCAGCATGCCAGATGTCAAAATCATGAAGCATGTCTTGCTTGTATTCCCTTATGCACAGCTTAATGATGACAAGTACATTCTTATTATAGTTTTGAAAATTATGCTGGCAATTCTAATTGCAAGAAGGCAATATGTTATTTTCAAGATTCAGTACAACAGTCCTACTTAGTTATTTTGCATAGGCAATGGTATAATATTGTGTGATGGCACAAATGGAAAATATTAATTTATTTAACAGCTTTACATTAATGACTTTTTACGATAATTTTGTAGATAAGGCCTAGTTCATAAACACGTACTTTTTTCAAAGTTGTAAGAGTATTACTAGTACCCCTCCCTTTAATGTAATACTAGATTAGTTTAAATGACTCCAAGTTATTGAAAGGTAGGAAGTGTAGGTAACAGTTGTACCAACATGTTTTCTTTGCTAATTTAACATTAAAAATTAAAAGCAATTCAAAATATATTTCAGATGACAGAAAAGAAATACATTGAATGCTAACATAGCATAACCCACAAGTTAAACACACATAGCTATTTACATGTTATGCCTTAATACAGACTAAAAGTACAGCTATAACCTCATTCCTAAAGACCCTCATGGAGGTTTGCAGTAGCCCATAAAAAGTAGGTCAGGAATTTTCTCCAGATTTTCTTGAAATAATTCTGTAATTAGAAAGTGAAATGGTGTGATTCATTTTATGCTCTAGCTCTTGAATTTTAAACATCTATAACCTGGGGGTGAGTGGAGAGTGTACTTTCTAATGACCTATCCATCACTCTTGGTAAGATTATATGTTTGTACTATAAAGTAAAGATCGTGAAACAATTGGGATACAAGATAACTTGGAGCAGGTAAACTGTGACTGTCAACATCAGGAAATTACATGAAGAATGTGGTCCCATGCTGTCTTTGTTGAAGGATAAAGCTAAATGTCCACAATCTATATCATTATTCTGATAACACCATCACTAGGTGGCCTCAGTGTGGAATAACCTTTGATCAGTTCTAAGGAATGAATGTAAAATGCTCTTTTTTTACTTTCATACAATTTAATATATTTTACAGTATGTCATTTGATGAGTTGAATTATTGTCAACATCTATTGGAGTGGTATTCTGTAAAGAATGTATTTTCATAACTACAGCAACTGAGAATGCATATATCTTGAAGCATTTTCACATCTGATAAAACAATATTATTGATAATATCATCTCCTGCTATCGAGGAATAATGGAAGGAATGATGTTAAGAAGCACTGTTTTGACAGAAATATTGAGAACTGTAATATACAAGGAAATGAAGTACTGTGTTTATTTGTTACTGCTGCAGTCAAGAGATTGAATTATCATAAGTTACCGCTGAAAAAAGGTCATTGTTAGTATGTTTAGCTTCATACCAGACCCTGTAATTTCAAGTCATTTTTACTGTCATTAGCTTCACTCCAGTCCTTGTCATTTCAGGTCATTCAATATATTATTAGCTCCATAGCAGTTCTTGCCATTTCTTATTGCTTGTACCAGCATTTTACGATTTGTATATCAGAATCCCTTGACACTGAGTCAGAGCTGAGGTCATCAGCATTGCTTTCAGAGAACCCCTTCTATACTGTTACCCTGCAATAAAAACTTACTTCTTATGGAATAGTTATATAAATGAATATAAAAGATGACAGCAATAAAATTATGGTCTCTCTTTAGAGAATGAGTGATGCAGCTAGAAGCCTGCATCTGCTCCTCCCCTTCTGCACTACCTCACAGTTTTCAGTTATGCTCTGCTCTTAAGACTGACCTATTTTCCTGTGTAGTCGTCAGTGCAGGATCCCATTCTATTTGTTCAGAACCCCTGCAATTAAATAGTTCTTCTCTGATTCATTAGGATATATTTTTAGCACCTGAATTTATTTGCTGTAATAGTTCTATACAAGAATAAATAGATAACCAGGTGCATGTCATAAACACAAATATAAAAGCATGTCCAATAGTTTTATTTGCAAATGAAGGCAGAAGGATTTGTGTATCAGAGGTGACATAGTAGCACAACTGATAACATTGTCACCTCCCAGCAAGAGGTTCCCTGGTTTGATTCTCATCTCGGTCTGCATGTCCTTCCTGTGTTCATGTGGGTTTCCTCCCATATTACAAAGACATTCAGTAAGTGGATTGGACACTCTAAATTGGCCATAGGTATGGAAGAACAACTGTGGCTGGGCGAGCCACCTGGCGGTGTGAACCTTGTCTGTAGATCATTTTAACTATTGAAATGACACCCCAACCCCATGTGTAAAATGGGAAAAAGGTTTGTGGATGAATGGATGTGAGGGACATGCATCTTTAAAAGTGAATAGATAATTACAAAATTGATTAAGTAATACATAGTAGAGCTCACCTGACAACAGATTGCTATTCTGTACATCATAACTCACTTAGGTTCATAGGTTCATAGATTAGTACTAAGCTAACTGCCCTTGCGAGCCACTTTAAGCCTAGCCAATTATCCCTTGTGAGACTCAAACCCTGCACCTTGTGTTTGTAAGGCAAACCCTTTAACCATTAGGCCACCCTCCCTTACTAACCTGCAATCACGCACATGCATTACTTTTTTCCTCAAAAAATGTTTTATTTTCAATTAAAATAACATTTACATAATATTTTTAAATATCATTTTAAGCAACTATATATAATATTTACAATAGCCTGATTTTCAATTATATACACTGTATGTTATTAAATATAGAGTTAACAGATCAGTTCTCAGAGATACAATATTGATTATTGCAGAGTGTCCAACAAAGATATAACTTTCTTCCAAGGATTATTTACCAATGACCTGGGATAGATTTGAAGTTCTTTGATTTTTATTTCCATCGATGCAGTTGTCTTCAGTAAAGTGTAGAATTCTTCCAAGGTCAGGGGTGTATTTGAATTCCACCTTCTGGTTATGCATTTCCTAGATATTGCAAGTATTGTCCATAACAAATACATATTTATCTTATTCAGCTAGGGATCTTCATTTACATTTAGTATAATCAATGTTTTAGTTAAGGTAAAGGATTCATTAAATAAACCTTGTAAAAAAAGATTGATTCCATTCCAATATGATTTAATTTTATTACAGTCATAAAAAATATGAATCCAGTCTGCTTTATTTGACTTTTCACACCTTCAGCAAAAACCATTTGTAGTAGTACTGATCTTTTTAATTCTATCTAGTGTTAAAAATGCTCTATGCAAGTATTTCCAGTTAAATATTTTCCAGTACTGTGTGTTAGAGGTGTAATTAACTAATAGTAAGATGTTAGTTTTAATTTCTTCTGTTAACTGCAATGAATGACCTTTTGTTAAGAACTGCCAGTATGATGGTTTGGGAATTGTTTTGTATGTTATTAACTGTTTATATAGATTTGAAATGGAATTTTTCTTTTCACAATTATTATATATATAAATTCATACCGAAAACTTATTAGATTTGGAATATCTTTAAATGAGGAATTGTTAATTAATCTGCATAAATCTTGAGTGTACATTTGAATGCTTTGTTAGGTTAACCAGTCCTGTGTTGGAATATTGTAATCAGTTTTTATCATATGTATATCTAAAACATTTAATTTATTTATGCATTGAAACCAGCATAAGAATCCATTTTGTTCCCAGGAGGTTATTGTTTCCCTATATATTTTGTGAGGAAAGTTCTTAGTAATGGTAAATGGGGTTAAAATGTCAAACCTAAGTTTTTGATCTATGTTTGCATTGATAAGTTTCCTAAAGGAATTGATGTAATGATTAATCAGTGTTGTTTTAGAAGGTTTTGTTATATTATATTGTATACTTATGCATAGTATGTATCAGGGTTTGTTTCATTTGTCTACTATTAAAAGTTTTTTTAACAGATTAAATTCATTTGTTAATATAGCCATTGTTAATTCTTTCTAGTAGGCAACATAATTTAGGTTTATCCAGTCTGTTATAGTTTTAAGCACAGATGCTTTTATATATGTTTCTATTTTTGGGAAGTTCAATCCTCCTTGTTTCCAGGGTCTAATGTGATGAGTTAGAGCTACTCTATTCTTTTTGGGATACCATAAAAATGTATTAAACATGAGTTTATTTCTTTAAGAATGCATCTTTCAGGAATTAACTATATTGTTAATGCTACATATAGTATTTTTGGCAATAAGAATTTTTATTGTTTCAATAATGTTTTTATAATTTATTAATATTGTTTCATTTATATTTTTGCATAACATTGTTCCTAAATAATTTAGTGTAAGTTCTTGTTTTCCTATGATGGATTTATCTGTAACTTGTAGTTCTTTTTTCTTATTTAAAAATAGAAATTTTGATTTTGATCTATTAAAGTGTAGACCTAAAATCTTACAAAATTTCTCCATTACTTCTTCTAGCTCTCCTAATGACTCTCTGGAGTTAGATAGGGTTAATAAAATATCATCAGTAAAGAGCATTATTTTAGATATGTACTGGTCATAAACTTCTATTCCTTTTATTCTTGGATTATTGCTTATTATTTCTGCAAGTATTTCTATAGCCAAAGCAATTAAAATAGGAGAACGGGGGCATCCTTGTTTAATACCTTTCGTTATATGGATAGATTCTGAAGTGAAAGGACCTAATTTAATGTAGGCTAAGTTATTAATATATATGTTTTTTAGTAATAAGATGAGGGGAGGAGGAAATTCAAATAATGCTAAAGTTTTAAATAGATATTCCCAGTTGAGGGAATCAAAGGCCTTTTCTATGTCTAATCCAATTACAAGTGTTTCTCTATCTTCTTTATTCACATAATTTATAAGAGTAAGTATCCTTTTAATATTATCATGTGTGTGCCTGTTATATAAAAATCCAGTTTGAGCATTATTAATTGTCTTTGGAAGTGGGATTTTCATTCTGATAGCTAGGATTGACATGAATATTTTGTAATTATTATTCAGTAATGATATAGGTCTGTATGAGGTGCAAAGGTCTGATGGTTTATTATCTTTTAGAATTGGTGTTATGTGAGAATATTTCCACGAGGGTGGCATTTTTGCTTCTGACTGGACTTCTAGCAAAGTTTTATGAAAAAGGGAGATTACTGTTGAAGGGAAGAGTTTGTACATTTCCATAATTATACCATCTATCCCTGGAGCTTTGTTAGATTTACTTTCATTTATCTTGTCAACAATTTATTTATAGGATATAGATTTTTGTAGGTCTAGTTTTAAGTTTTCTGGATTTTTTTATATTGATAAGGTTTGTATCTAAGTTTATTTGGTTGGTATCTAAATCTTCTTTTTTGAAGTGTTCCATATAAAGGAACCGAAAAGGATGTCTCCTATATTTGATACTTTTTTCCCGTTTTTTCATGATATATACTACTAATGTTATTTGCTTTAGATTGTATTTTAATTCTTGTAGATAAGTTATGTAGATGTCTGGGGGAGGTGGCCAATGAGTTTATTTTTAATTTTTCCAAGGCTAGACAAGTTTTATGTGTTAGAATTTCATTATATTTTTTTATTTAATTCCTCTATTTCTTTTTTTACTTCTGGACAATTCTGATTTTTTTTTAGATTTTGCTGTCAAGAGTCTGGTTTGCAAGTCTAATGATTCAGATTCCCACTCTCTAACTTTGTTTTTCTACCAGCTAAGGGTCTTACCAAATAAATACACTTTTAATGAGTCCCAAACCATGACTCTACTGGTTTCTGTTGTATTATTAATTTCAAGAAATAATTGTAGTTCTGACAGCATCCAGGGTCTGAATTCTTTAATTTTTGTGATTTATGATAGAATTCTAGTTGAGAGGATTAAAGGTTTAAACTCTATTTGGAGATTCATTATCAGAGAGTTATAATCTGAGAAGGGGCATGAAACTATTGAGAAGCTGAGGATTTTTGTTTGTAAATCTTGAACTATGAATAATCTGTCTATTTTGGTTTGTGTTCCAATCTATGGTCTTTATGGGAAAATAATAAGGATTTATCATATTTACTTTAAAAGTGTCTATTAAATGGAATGAATCAGTCCATCTTTTTAAGGATTTTGAAATAGTTACTATGCAAAAAGACTTCTTGGTGGTTTCAGAAGCTTCTAAGGTACAATTAAAGTCTCCTCCCAATATAGGATTTCCTTTATAATTGTTGGAAATAAAATCTAGGTGTTTTTTAACCATTCCTGCTCCAATTCCTGGGAACCAATATAGATTAGCTAAGGTCCATATTCCGTTATTAAATTTAATTATAACAAATGCTAGTAGACCTTCTTTGTCTTCATATTTATGAATAAAGTTTGAAGTGATTATGTTTTTCTTCCAGAGAATTGATACTCTTTTTGTCTTTGTTCTATAGGAGAATTGAGCTAAGACTGTATAGTCCTTAGGGTTCCAAATAAAGCTATCATTAGTCTTAAAATGCATTTCCTGGAGAAATAAAACTTGTGCCTTATTTAAATTTAAATATTTTAGTAAGTTTGATCTTTTATTTGCATTATTTAAGCCATTAGTATTTAATGATAAGAATGTTAAATCAATTTCAAGTTATTGTTGGAAGAAACATTCTGCTTCTTTTTTTATTTTGATTATAGTAGTTATACCATATTCTTTGATAACCTTGAATGTTATTTTTATGTGTGTAAACTTGGGAGTGTAATTTAACGTTCTTTCTTCTTTAAACACAAGTAGGGTCAAATTCTGGTCAGGCTTTAAAAAAGTACTTCTATAAAACATTAATTCTAAAGTATCAAATACAAGTAAATATCAATTTCCCATTAAACATGGAATGAAAGTCATTCCTAATCCAATAGATAAAGATAGATCTATTGGATTATCACTCATACCTTTAACCAACAATATCAACTGAGCTCCATATGTTAAATTATTATATGGAGAATTTTCTTAAAAGAGATATGAAATTCTATATTATTCTATTATTATTCTATAGTATTTTATATATCAGTATGGAATGTTAGTAGTTAAACAATTATTATGTTGACTTAGAAAATATCCAATATTTAGTTACCCTTATGAGATCCCAAACATGTCAGATATGTCATTTTGGATAAATTAAATGCAACAGAGGAGCACACACTAAATAAGCCAACAACAAATAGATTATTACTAAAATAATTTGACTAAAAGGATTCTGTAGGAGACAATGAGTGATTACCAATGAAATATGAATTTACTGTAGGTGTAGTGTCTTCCTTTACTTTCCCACTCTTCTGCTCACCAACTTCAACTTACACTTATGAAAAGACATGGCTTATCAGTGGTATCCTGACTGAGTAGAGGTGCCCTACATTCTGTTGTGCAGTGCTTTTTCCATATTTATAGATTTACAAAGCAGAGTCTAAGAATGAACTATGATCACCCTGACAATTTCCACCTTGCATAGGGCACCTCCTGCTTCCAGAGTGGGTAGTCACTTCAGGTCTAGAGTGAATGTGTAGGTACCCATATGGTAATCAAGACTTACCTTAGGTAAGTATTAATCAAATAGTGTTTAGAGCATCTTAGAGAGTTCTCAGGGCAGTTAGAATTCTCTTAAGCCTCTCTTCCCTTGACCAAAAACAGAGATTTCCCTTCCCTTTCTTTCCCTTGTTTTAAATCAGTACTAATAAAAGAAATTCAGCAAACATAGGTAAACAAAAATAACATTTAGTAGTCCGTCTTGTACATGACTCGCAATCCATTAAACAAGTCAGTGACTAACATCACTTTAGTAAACACTATAAAGACAAATTAGAAATAATTTCCTAGCTCTTTAAATTTTCTGATAAAGCATAAAGTTATCAATAAGCTATTTTAACTAAAATTGTAAAGCATTTCAGTTTTTCCTTGCATGTATACATTTCTACTTGTACTGTAGTGTCAATAGCTGTCTTTGAAATCTGTGCAATACTTCACTTCTTCAAACCATTCCTTTTTCAATTCAGGTTTTATTTTGTCAAAACGGCAACAATATTTCAAGGGCACAATTAATATTTAGACTGTTGTTTCAAATGAATAACTTGCCAGTTGCCAATTAAGTTAGTTTAGAATGTATGGTTAGTGCAAATATAGCATGTTGCAAAAATAATATGCAAGTGACATATATAATGTAGCAAATATACAGCAGATAGCTTATGGATTCAGGTTGTTAAAGTAAATTATGCTTATTAATCAAGCAGTTTCATTTAAGTTCACAAATAATTTGGGGAAATTTCAGCTGATTTTACAGGAATGTGTAGTCCAATGTGAATAATTTATAAAGTATTTACAAGTTGTTCTGTTAAGTTTTCTAATTTATCCTTCCTTAGATTGGAATTCAATTTAATAGTTAAACAATATTACTTTTTTATTTATCTGCGAGGCTAAATGCATTTCGCAGATTCACAAAGTCCATAGAAACTGCCACAGTTGTTTTCTGTTGCCATGACAACACAAATATAGCAGTTCCTAATCAATGAGTGTTAAAAAAAAAAATAGCTGAAATAGTTCACGAGGCTGATAGAATGTAAAGAAAGCTTCACTTCTCACAAGCAACAGTACATTTTTCCCTCCTTTTATATATTATGTTAATATTATAGGAAATAATTCAACTGACAGTGTGTATATCAATGAAACATTTCAGAGTTAATCGCTAACATGCCCCGTAACCCATTAAGCATAACAGCGTCCACCATTAATCTAATAACTATTGTAATAACATCGAATTGAGTCCACTTTTCCTCATAAATAAGTGTCACAATTCATTAAACAAAGCAGAGTCTAACATCTGTCTAATAATCATTATAAAGACAAATAACAGTAATTTTCTAGCTCTTCAAAGTTTCTGACAGTAAGTTATTTTAACTGGAAGACTAAAACATTTCAATACTTCCTTGTGAATATACATTTTTACTTATACTGTAGTGTCAAGAACTGTCTTTGAAATCTATGCATTACTTCACTTCTTTCAGGTCATTCATTTTACAGTTCAGATTATATTTTGTCAAAATGTCAATAGCATTTCAAGGGCACATTTAATATTTAAACTGATATTTTAAATGAATAGCTATCCATTGCCAAGTGAGCTTGTACAGAGTGTGAGGTAACTGCAAAGATAATATGTTGCAAAAAGTAATATGTATCTTTCATGTGCTCTAGAGACTGTCAATTTCAAGTAACATATAAAATTTAACTTTTACAGTGCAAAAAGCTTGTGGGATCAGCATGTTAAACTGAGTAATACTTTTTAATCAAGCAGCTACATTTAAGTGCACATGTAGTTTGGGAACATTTCAGTTGTGTTTCCAGGAATATGTAATCCTATGAGGATAAATCATAAAATATTTACAAATAGTCCTGTTATGTATTTATTTTACCTTGCTTAAGTTGTTTTTCATTTTAGTAACTAAACAACATTACTTTTTCTTATTATTTGTTATCTGTGAGGCTAAATGCACTTCCCAGGTTCACAGTGTACTTAGAAACTGTAGCAATTGTTTACTGTTGCTATGGCAACACAAATAGAATGTGAAGAAAGCTTCACTTCTCTTAACCAACAGTGCATTTTTCCCTCCTTTTTTTTTTTTTTAATGTGTTTGTTAATACTAAAAGGAAATAATTCAAAGGACATATGTACATGAATGAAACATTTCAGAGTTAATCACGAACATGTCCCCAATCCCAATAAGCATAACAGTGACTATCATTAATCTAACAAATATTGTAATAACAATTAATTAAGCTCACTATTCCAATTAGTCTACTTTAAAACTAGATTTGTTTAGACTATTATTTATCTATGTATAGATAGTGAGATATTAAATATATACAGACTATATTAGTATAGTAAATCAGAGAGAATTTAGAAAGAGAGACAATATGCAGTTAAAATAAATAATGAGAAAAGAGAGAAGTGAGAGAAAGAAAAGAGAAAATACACATATACTATGTATGTTGATTTACAGTATAAATATTTTATGTGCTATATAACCCTCCTTCTGTGAAAGAAAAGTACCCTGTTTTACATACCTGAGGTAATGTGAAAACTCTCATGTGTCATCTATTTTCAAAAAATATAGATAAAGATTCCAGTAGTTACTTTTGTTTTAAAATTCCAAGCAATAAAACTGGTCCTTTAAAGTAATGTTAAAACAATTGATATCATAGTAGATGCTTTGAGAGATTTGGCTGTAACAGAATCAGTCTTTTGCTTTTTCTTTTTGATGTCTATCCAGACATTTGTTTCTTTTGTTCTCTTGAGAGAAGGTGACATCCAATCCATATCTTCTGGAAAAGTAATCACATTATTAGTTTTAATAAATGAAGAGGCTTCCTCTAAGTCAATAAAAGTCCTCATCACATTGGCATACAGTATTCTTATCTTAGCTGGATATGCAAGTTATGCCTTGATGTTATTTTGCTTCAGAAACTTTATCATTGGACACTCTTTTCCTTTGTTCCATTATTCTAGATGAATAGATGTTATCAAATCTTATCAGGCTCTGTTTATATTTTAGAGTCGCCTTCCTCCAAACAGATCTTAAAATGAGTTCCTTGTCCAAGTTGTGTAGACTTTCGGCTTTTCCCGGTAAGGGGTAGCCACAGTGGAACTCCGGTCCGCTCATGATTGGCAGTGGATTTTTATGGTGCCGAGTTGCCAGCCCGACACCCAACCTTCAACGAAGGCACGCCCATTCACACACGCACCTACCTGCATGTCTTTAACGTCACACGACCACAGGGAGGACATGCAGACTCCACACAGAAGGCGCTCCAGCCGAGAATCAAACGGGAGAACCTCTTGCTGTGAGGTGACAATGCTAACTGCTGCACCACCACGGCTACTTGTTCCTTGTCCAAGTATGAAAGAAATTTGATAATTATTAACCTAAGAGGAGAGTTTGAGTTAGTGGCAGGTTTCCCAAGAGCTCTGTGCGCCCTTTCAATACCAAAGGAAAGTCCTTCTTTTAAATTTAAAAAGCCAGGGATCCAGCTTGATAAAAAGGAAATAATATCCTCACCTTCTGAGTTTTCAGGTAATCCAAAAATCCTGATGTTATTTCTCCTCTCCCTATTTTCCAAGTCATCTACTTTATTAACCAAGTTGTTTAAGAAGCAGTTCTTTCTGTGTTTCCTCTTCCTTAAGTCTGCTTTCTAAGTCATTTGAGAAACCTCTATTTGTGTTATCCTTGTCTGGTGTAGTTGTAGCATTTCCTTGAGGGTGTCAGCCTGTTTTTGAATGCTTGTTTTAAGATTTTCTAGGTTCTTTTTAAAATCATCCATTTTCAAAGACAACTCCTGCAGGGTAGATGTCATCTGTTGTAATTCCTTCTTTAAGACAGCATCTTGGTGAGAATTCCTTAACTTGCTCATTTTAATAAGTGAATATATCTCCAAGCTTTTTGACAGGAAATTATTTGTAAAACTTCACCAAAGTTTCTAATTGTGTAAA
Source organism: Protopterus annectens (assembly GCF_019279795.1). NCBI lineage: Eukaryota > Metazoa > Chordata > Ceratodontiformes > Protopteridae > Protopterus > Protopterus annectens. The sequence continues at coordinate 717,792,159 of NC_056743.1, read as the reverse complement.
TTAGTCCTTTATCTATAAGATTTTATACTTTGAAGAAAAAAAAATAATATTTTTCCTGTCTTATTTAACTAGTTATATGGAGCTCTAAAATACTGCTGCTTTCAGTTAGCCATTCAGGCTCTGCTCTGGTCACATGCATTACTTACTACAATGCAGCTTTATAACAATCAGCAGACTCTATTTCTTAAATCAGACCAATTTGTTGTCTATTCCAAATCAGACTAAGTGATATGTGATAGTTGCAATGTTTGACTCATTTTACTTAGCAAAGATGATTAGTGTTTCAGTGTGTCTATTCCAATGAAATTAGTGTAAGCTATATACCTGTAGAGTGAATAATTCTTTGTAAGTCACAATATTGAAATACAGCTGAATGAACTATTAAAAATGTGTGCACTATATGCATGCTGCAAATGAAAAGGGGAAATTGCTAATGTATCTATACATCATACAGTATTCGGAATACATTACAGTTCTTTAGAGTTTTGAAGTCACTGTCATCCTTGCTGAAACAGGATGTACTACCTGTCATAGCTACTGTGCCATTGTCCTTCATTGATCTACAAGATGCTAATTAGTTATTTGGATGTACAACCATTTTATTGCATTTGGGAGTGATATGTGCAATGATCAGGCTCAGAAACTAAAGTAAAACAACAGCTATATCATTAATACAGATGAGTGGAGTGTAGAGACTTTTGGTTGGGGGTATGACATAGGAAAATGTGGGATGAATGTGGGTATCGAGTATTGGGAGAAAGAATGCAGTGATTTGGAAAGCAGGAATATACAGGGGCTGCTGGCTTTAAGTGGACTGGTAAAATGAGCGAGGGATAGAATGAAAGAGAATTCTGACAGGGACAAACCAGTAGGAGTTAGAGATCGAATGAAGGAAAACATAGTATGTTCATAAAGAAGTAAGACAAGAGTAAAAATGTAGGAAGATAAAGCTGTGAAGAGGTAAGACAGACATATGTGAGTTGAAGGAATGGGACAAGGAGGTAAGGAAGAAGAAAGGGGCATGAGAAGAAGTAACTGAGGGGACTATATGGACATTTGTAATTAAAAAAGAATGCACGGTGAAGCTGAGGAAATTAAAGAGATAAGGAAGGAAGAGAGCATGTTGGTGATGACCAGGTAAGGTGGGACCTTTTGGGGGGTTCAAAAGTGGGCAGTGGTGTGAATGGGATACCTCAGGGTTGCTGTGAAAGTGTTGGAGATTAACAGAGAATACACAGTTAAAAACTGAGGGTTTGAGCCAGGTGGGGATGTTTTGTAGTACAAAATTATTTTAATTGTATTATGTAAATTAGTAAGAGAGGAGAAAAGGGAAATGAAACGTTTGTTGCAGATAAGGATTGTGGAATACTTAATTTTTGAAGGAGGTGCTCACCCCTTTTTCAAGGCAATTAGAAACTGAAAATAGATCTTCAAGTGACTGCATTTATGTTGAAGTCATATTTCCTGGTTTTGGGACACCAGTAGAAATGAAATAAGAGTGAATGCCATTTCAGAAAAATAATTCTAAAACCACACAAAATCTTTAAGTTGTGTTATGTTTTCTGGAGGAGGGGTTGCTGCATGTTGAGAGAAAGAAAGTTTCTCCTAGAAGGTGCACTGTCTTTTGAAAAAAAAAGGCTTTGAACAAGCTGTCTGTCAACATTCAGTCTTAATCCTTTATTTCACTTTTCTCCTAATTTCTACTATTTATTTAGATTTAGTATGACATTTGGGAATTCACTCTTTAATAGAAGCATCATATTAAATAAATAAAAAATCACAACTGTTGTATTCTGGAAATAGCATATTACCATTATTTTAAACCATATGTATATCTGAAAGATAGAGATTAAATTACTCCAGTCCATTACTGATGGATTTACTGCATATCAGGTAGTCAAATGGCATCATAAATACTCTATCTAGGGACCTAAAGGTTTTCTGCAACATCAGCAAAATGGTTTGGAGAGACAGATATATTTACCAGGGGATATTGCTGCTGTGGAACAGACTCCCTATTCACAAAAAACACAGTTCATCCCAGTCCATTTTCAAGTACAACTTGGATCTATGTATGAGAAACTTTGTTCATTAATAACTATATAAAGGCCAAAGGCCATTCAGAACACAAACTTGTCAATGAATGTGTATACCTTGGGGCACAACCAGGTATATCCTCTGGGACACAACCAGGTATCAAGATATTTTTGAATATCTGCAAGGAAGAAGACTGTAGAATATGTAAAGGAACCCTGCTCCAAAAACTGAGCCAATGAGTAGCTTACATAGTTTGCTCTTAAGACTGTCCTTGACTCCTCAGCTCTGTAAGTTAAATCTGCACCTCTGGTCAATATATTTATGTTAAACAATTCAATATTTAGTAGAGGTTGATATTCTTCTCTCCAACCCCCCCTGTAGGCTAAATAACGTTTACTCCTCAGATATCTGTAACTGACTGGAAAGAAGCCTAGACTTTCCAGTCTAGATGGGTATGATTTATCTCTACAAGTAATCATGCACCTTGTAAATTTTCATTAAATACCTTCTAAAAACAGATCACCATTCTTGTAAGAGCAAAACAATATGTTGTACTCAATGATGGGTCAAGCATATGTTATGAACAATTTCAAAAGATGGTCATTATTTCTCATCATAAAGTTTTTAAAAATTAAGCCAGTAACTTTTAATGCCTTAGCTTTAACTTTTATGGCATTAGTTCAATACTTACAATTATTACATATAATAATACCTAAATCCTTATATTCTGCCAACTCCTGTAACTTGTGGGGACCTACATTTATTTGATATTCCACCACTGGTTTTCTAAAATACAAAGTAGCACATTTATCCTTATTAAATCTTAGTCTAGTTAAGTCTAACCATTCAGCCACTAAACACATGCAAATGTTCAAGTGGTCAGTATCCTCTTTTGATGTAATAATGCAACCTCCATCAATATTGTCTACTTACTTTGACATCCAAGCATTAGAAATCTTAGGAATAAATGAAAATACTGAGTTGAACAATACTGGACCTAGAAGTGAGCCTTGGCAGGATCCCTTTGTTCACTTCAAGCCAGCTAGATGTGAAATTTCCTATTCTTACTCTCTGCAATCTACCATGAAGTCAGTTAGCTCCCCAGTGAACAATGTATGGATTAGCTTTGTGTTTGGGCATGGCATCAATGGTAGAAAGAGAACACTGTCAAAAGCCTTAGACAAATCCAAATAGACCATGACTACAGACAGCCTATATCTAATACAGTTATCACTGGGTCATAAAATTCGTTTAAATTACTTAATGTAGAACATTTTTTGTGAAACCATGTTAAGTGAGGTCCATTAAACATCCCTTAAAATCTTGATTAAGAAAGGAAAGTCGACAGCTCTCAAAATTCTTCCTCATCAGTGAAGTAAGACAGATAGGTCTATAATTACTTGTATTGTCCATTGGGCCCTCACCCCTTATGAAATGGAATTATGTTTGCAAGTTTCCCAGTAGCTGGAACAAGGTTTAATATAGTTCAGAGATGCTCAGACACAGATTGAGAACTGGTTACATACAATCATCTTCTATTCAAGTTCTGACATCAGAAATGTCTTCAAACAGTGTGGCTTTTTCTACCAAGAAGTGCTGATTGAGCAAGTTTGCTAATAATTCTCCAAAGTTCAGCAGTTCACCTCAAACAGAAATTGGCCCAAAAGATAGTACCTTATTACTGATGTATCTAACATAAGAATACAATTTCTTATTGAAGGGCTACCACATTTTCTTCAAATTTACTTTCTGCTCATCTTACAGAGGCATTTAACCCACTGAGACTAAGTTATAGGCGCATTTTAAATCAGTTTCCTTGAACCTCTTCCACAGCTTAAAATTCTTTCTTATTTTTCTCAGAAGTTTAGTATGACTAGTATTCTATCATGGCGGTGTAGTTCTCAGTAAACTGTTAGGTATTGTTTTCTAAAATCCAGACAAAAGAAAGTTTTCTAAAATCCAGACAAAAGAACTTCTCAAATGTTTTCAAAGTCCTGTCATTTAATCGCAACATTATTTACCTCAGAGGAATTCAAGTCCATAGAATTTATTTGATCAATAATATTCAGATTGAACAGCTTAGGCTTATTAAAAAAATACTCGTACATTGATTCATGTAAAAAGCTTTAGTTATTATACTAAATTCAAAAGATGTGTGATCTGAATTACCTAATGGACACAGTTAATCTTGTAAATTTTATGTGGAATATTTGTAAATAAGAGATCTAAGATATTATTTAATCTGGTAGGAGACTCTGTCTTCTGAGTCAAATTGTGTACCATACATAAATCATAAAATTCATCCCCCAACATTGTTGATGTTGTATCATCATATCAAGTGATCCCTGGAACGTTAAAGTTACTTAATATTATAAGGGTATCATGAGTCATAAACTTGACCAAACCATCATTATACCAGAGTTGGTCAGTGCCAGAGTCAACAACTAATACTTCTACAAAAATCAATTGTGAATTATAATACACTTTCAACATCCTAATATTTAGCCATTGGGCTGCAAAAATAAACACTCCTTTTCCTACCCTATTATTTCTTAGGCAGCTAAATGATTGGTATCCAGGAAGCTGTATTTTTTTCACTTTTCTATGATTCATTAATTACAACCAAGTTGTATTTATTTACTGAGCGGACTACATTTAATTCATTTATTTTATTAGTCAAACTTCAAGCATTAGCATGAGAGAATTCCTTTTTTGGACCCATTAAAATTGGATCCAGTAATACTTAACTTGTTTTAGTGAATGCTGCCTTCCAAGAAGATGCCCTGATATGATGTGTTTGTTTGGAGTGTAGCTTTGATGTTCATTTGATTTGTAGTTTATGTTGTTGTTGCTTTTTTTTCTCTACAGGATGATGATTATGGTTTAGTGTTCTTAGGTGAAAGAGGATGTTACTTGATCTGCAGCTGGTCTGGAAATTCATTAATTTGCAAAGAGACTCCTGTCAATAATTATTTATTTTTTTAATAGTATTCATCCTAAGTTTATGAAAAATGAGATTCCTAAAAGTTAACTTATTAAGGCATCTAAGCTGATTAGTAATGATGAAATATTTTAAGAGATGTTACATTTATTATTGATGTTTGTTAAAAGGAGCTATAATTTGATTTTTTTGAATGTTCATGAAATTCTTGCTAGAAGAAATACTGATTTCCCCATATTAATCAAGTGTATTAATTCCCATGTAGCTCAGAATGTGATGCTGCAAAAATAAGTTTACCTTTTAGTATCAATATGTCAGCTGATAGTTCATTTATTACATTAGTGCTTATAGATAATTGGAGAATTAGTATAAGTAATTCTGAATTATTTGAAATTATTGGCAAGCAGCTGTAGTCTGTATATAAAAAAGTCAAACATTGAAGGATTGGCTATACAGGGATACTACTAAAATAAAGTAGATACCTAGAAAGAGAAAATAACTTGTGACTCTGTCTGTGCCTCTGCATGTGTGTGTGGGGAGAGCTGTGTCTGTGTTCATGTTTGTATCGATATGACTGTTGGTGGTGTACATCTGCGTTTCTGTGTGCGTGTACTGTGTGTGCGTGTGTGTGTGTGTGTGTGTGTGTGTGTGTGTGTGTGTGTGTGTGTGAGAGACAGTTTTTCTGCCTCTCTATCTATATGTGTAGGTGTATATAAATATATATATATATATATATGTATGTGTGTGTGTGTGTGTGTGTGTGTATATATATATATATATATATATATATATATATATATATATATGCATATTTTAACAAGAAATTTGAATCATTAGGTAGAGGAACTATTTTACATCAAAAATATAAAAATATGTATATGCTACTAAGAAATACAAAACAATTTGACAGAGAGCCCAGTTTCTAATGTGGCAGTTTCTGGGAAATAGCAGACCTTCTAGGGGTAAGGAGGCCCCTTGCCTGTGGTATCAGGCTGCACAACACTGTTGGTGGTTTATTAATTTCTTGTAATGTCCACCTTGTCAGAAATTATTGCTTGTGTAATACAAGACAGAGACATATGCATAAAGAACATTACAGAAATAAAAAATTTTCATTATGTTTTTATACATGGACTCACAAGCTAAATACATTCTATAGCTGACTCTCCTGAATTATTATATTTAGAAATTTGCTGTACTGTTTCATACTGCTACATACATATGGTTCTATACTGCTAGGTACTATCAGAAATCTTATACAGCTTTATTTTTTTCCATTCATTTTACAACAAACACATACATTTTGCATTTCTTTTGTCAGCAAAACCTCAGTCAAACCTCACTGCAGTTCCTTTTTGCCAGAGCTATTTCCTTAGGGTCCAGAAAAAATGAAGTTCCGTTATGTGGTGTAAGTTGTCCAGTCTTTCCTGGTAATATCAAATATATTTGTTTGAGAACCAAGCATAGTATCAGTTATATTAATATATCTATATTGCTGAGTCATTTTTAAAATTACACCCACAGTATATGAATATAGAAGTAAGAAATACAAGATTCAGTGGATGCTCCTATGATATGGGGTTGCATGCCTTCACATAGACTTAGCTTGGTGATAAGAATCTACACTATGACTGCGCAATTAAATTTTGAATCAGGACATTTTTATTTTGATAGACAATATGAAATATATTTATTGGCTTTGGCTGTTTACTAGGAGTTTATCATATTCAAACAAATCCTGCTTTTATTATATTGTCCAAGAAAGCCTTCACTGTATTTGCAGTCTAGAACAGAATATGATTTAATCTCAGATGGTTCAGAAAAGAGGTCAAACAAAGCGATTTCTCTTTAGATCTGCAAGACATAAATCTTTAACAAAGGCAGTATTCTTTGCTTCATACTGTTGAAGTGTTTGTCATGCTAGGAGGAAGTAAGACTTGATGTGGAAGGTTCCGAGTGTCTGCTTTTATTTCACCTGTGGGAAAGGTATAAGTCTTTATGAATTCTACTTTGTACTCAGTCAACATATGAGGTGTTTCCTAAAGCTGTTACAGAGATGAAACACACTGATGTCTCTGAATGCATTTTCCTCTAAATAATTATTTCTTTCTTGGTTCAAAAGAACCTGTGAGTGTGAGGTATATAGGTTAGAAACATTTCTGTCTTAATAATTAATTCTGCAAATATCTAAGAAAAGCAAATGTCAAAGTTTTCCTACTTACTGTAACAACGATGTAGCATCCATAGTAGCTTAAACTTCATGGCTTGGATTACGTAAAAAAAAGATAAAAAATATTGCCATTTCTCCCCTCTTGTTCTGTACCCTAACCAACCATTAGCATCTTTTGGCACCCATGCTGTTGTTACATTAGAGCATGATCTACCATAATACTACAGCATACAGCTCACTTATGTGAATCAGCTGGAAGATGTAACATTAGCATACTGGAATGACAAGAGGCATTCTACTTTGTCATTCTTATTTTAAGGAGTAACAAACCATAACTCCATAAATCATTTTTGTGCCCTTCTAGAGCTTCCAGGACTGGAGTTTGATGATACAGATATTACCTTCTGGAGAAAACAAACATGATTCAGAAATGGGGCATCAGATTTACTATGACTTCTCACTTTTTGTAGCCGTATTAATTTAACAACAAAGCTATAGAAAAATCCTTGTTTGCCATCTTTAAAACAAACCCTGAAACTTTAATATGTTTCTCCTTTCCAGTATGCATCAGTTACTGCAGTAATGTCATGGGCACCAGAACCATAGAATGAGGGGGGTGGAACGCTCCCTCACTTTTACAGCTGCAAGACCTTAACAACATGGAGTGTTAAGACCCAACAGAGGATGGGTCTATATGACAGTATCAAATGGACTAAATAGTGAATGCTATTTAGTCAATCTGATACTGTTGAAATGGCAAAATAGTGAAGTCACGGAACATTGGATTTTTTCCCAGGGAAAAAATTTGCTGGGCCATCTTCGGGACTTTGCCATTTCCTCCACTCTATGGTGCGATCTCGGAGTTGGTATATTTCAGTAGGGGGTGTGTGGGGGCACAGCCCCCCACATGGGGGGTGTGGGGGTCGAAGCCCCCCACTTAAATTTGTGTTTAAGTTTATTTTTTTTTTTTACAGAGCAGCAAAATTTCTCCCTGGGGAAAAAATTTGCTGTTCCGTTTGTTCAATACTTTGTTGTTTCGGTATTATCAGTACGATGAAATAGCATTCGCTATTTACATCGTATGATAATATGATATAGATGCATGGAGGACTCATGCATGCACCGCACGCTAATGTAAGTTAAGCACAAAAATGCACGGAAATCTAATCACATCATTGCTGCAGCTAGAGTCACGGTAAGTTTCATTATTTAGCTGCTGTTGGAAGCTCCATTTCATTATTTGGGAAGCTCTGTTATTATTTCGTTAGCTGCTGGAAGCTATGATTTAGTTGTGTATTCCATTTCATTATTTAGCTGTGTGTGTGTCATTATTTAGCTGCTGTTGGAAGCTCCATTTCATTATTTGGGAAGCTCCATTATTATTTAGTTAGCTGCTGGAAGCTCGGTTATTATTTAGTAGTTAGCTGCTGGAAGCTATTATTCAGTTGTGTGCTCCGTTTCAATGGAAGCTAAGTCATATAAACACCACACACAACTATGCATGTAGACATATGATTGTGTAGCCAGACGATCCTCCCATTCTACCATATTTAGTTGTACTCAACTTATTTTCTAAAGTAAATAAAAGAAGAGAAATATTATTGAACAGCTTTTTGATACTAATCCATACAGGGCCCTAATGCTGAAAGTCCATACAGTCATTTACAGTTTGGATAGCTTGAAACAGGGTAGACAAAACAAAAAAGGAACAGACTGAATTTTTGGCAAGGGGTTTACGCCTGACTGCCATTTCCAAACAGATCAGATGGCTGAATTGTTAACAAAACACTAAATATGATGCTGCATTAAGTTACTGACCAACAGAGAAAAATCCAAAGCTCCATTATTAGCTGTTGGAAGCTCCATTATTAGCAGAGTGTGTGTGTGTTTACCCAGGTTCAAACCCTGAACCTTATGTACAGGTGCCTGCATTCTTTACCCACACCACCACTTTTGTGATTCAGGGAGTTGAGTCCATAGCTCTCAACTATCTAGATTTCACATAATATTTGGCTCATACTTTTTGTCTTTTCGCTTAAAATTTGTGGTTTTGTGGGAAATCAGTGAGAACGGAATTCACTAAATAATGATATCCCTTTAAGTTTCAGTCTTCCTATCTTTTTTTGAAACATATGGTAACACAAAACACTATTTCAGCAACTTTCTAAGATTATACAAGCAATACTTAAAATGTGTCCCTGGCTTTGGGCCTTTTCCTCACCTCCCATTAAATTTTGTCTTTTTACACATTTCTTCTGCTGTGAAATTGAGAGATTTAGTTGTGTCAAGTGGATGGTGCAGTTGTAGTGTTGTTGCCTCACGGCAAGAGGTTCTCTGGTTTGATTCTTGGCGGGGGTGCCTTCTGTTTGGAGTCTGTATGTCTTCCTGTGTTTGTGTGGGTTTCCTTCCAAAGGCATGCATCTGGATCATTTCTCCCTGGGCCTCTGAAAATTCTTTGTTCCAAGTCAGACTTTCCCAGTAAACAAATGTTATATACATAAACATTTTTACAAGGAGCTGAGAGTTTCAGGGGAAGAAAAGTTTAGTGCTGCTTATTCCACATCTGTTTGCATTGTTAGTAGCACAACAGGTAGTAGCCTTACTTTTGATGCAGAAGGCTGTGGGTTCTACTCCCACAGTATGCAGATGGATCGCTGATACTGTACTATGTTGTATTTTAAAGGGAGTGGATGCTGCAGTCCTGTGAATGTTCTCCTATGGAGGTGTTACCCAGTAACTATGAACCTGTTATCAGTTTGCCATCCGTTCCCTATTGCAATATTACTAGCTTATCGTTTTTTAATGTAACATAGGCAATGTATTCTTCAAGGGCAACAGCCACTTTATTTGTAGATGAAACACTGAAATATAAAGTTCTTTCTTAGTAGCAACCTCTTCATTAGTTAGAGCTCCCTTTAATGTGGAATTATTCAGATGACTGACTTCTGCAGAGATTTTGCATATTTACTGATATTGGTGGATTGTAATGACAAAAGTTTGAGTGGCCTTTTATGGTTGAAATTTTCTGAAATGGGTAGTTTTGTCATTATTGGTTCATACATTTTGTTTCATTGCTTACTAGAAGACGGTTCTGAAGTACAAATTTAAAACACATTCTAGCAACTGGTGCTGTATTATACAAGGAATATAATTTAATACAATAAGGAAGTTGAATCAAAGAATGCATACATGTATGCATGGCCATAAAAATGTGTTTGAAAACAGCCCAGAGGAAAGTGTGAAAGGCTCAAAATCATGGGCAAATTTTAAGCTTTACTCTTGTTACCAAAGAAATAGATGAAGGTAAAACAATTCACACCACATTACCTTGACCTGGCCAAGCCTTTTGACACAATCCCCTACTCAGGTGTAGTACAAAAGATGAATAATGTAGGAGCAAACACTTGCATCACTAGCTGGATTGTCAACTTGCTCACAGGATGCAGGAGATCAAAATAAGGGAAGAGACCAGTCCCCAATGGAATCCCCAGGGTTCGGTGCTGAGACTTTTTCTGTTTGGCATATACATCTCAAAAGTAAAAGGAAATACCAAAGGGCTTTGGCCAGCTAAGTTTGAGATGATTGCAAGCTAGGAGCAGTTACTGAGTCCCCAAATGACTTAACCATCATGCAGGACGGTTTGTCCCAAATAATAACTGGTGTCAAAATCATGACAATGCCCTCTGAGAACTGACCCAGTTGTTTGACATTTGGGAACTTGTGTGTACAGTGACCTAACTTTTGACCAGCATATGCCTATAGTTGATCTAGAGATGTTGTCCCCATTTACAAAGCTCTCATTAGGTCAATCATTTTGTATAATGCCCACTTTGGCATGTATCTGTCCAGACCCATGCAACAACTGGAATACCTTCAGAGATACCGTACTAAAAGGATACAAGTCCTAGACAATAGATCTTGCATGGACCACCTCAAAGATTTATTACTATACTCAGTATTGTACAGAGTGCTTAGAGGTGACATATCTGGCATACAAGGCATCCTCTGACCTAATACAGATAGACCTACTGAACATCAGCAAGTCAAATGGCATCAGAAATACTCAGTCCAGGTATCTAAACTAAATGTTGTGGAGAGATAGATAAATATCACAGAGGCTACCACTGTTCCAGAACAGATTATCCATAAAAGTAAAACAAAGCTCATCTCTCCATATTCAAATGCAACTTAGATCTAAGGATGGGTAACAGAAAATGTACTCTAGGATTGCCCCTCATGCCACTAATGGATAGAGGCAGTTCCTAAATGCTGCATCCCTTACATGGGCCCCCTCAAATTATCTATGGTATAATCACAGTTATTCTCACTAGGGCTAATATATAATTATCAGCCATGGGATAGGTAAGACCAATCAGAAAATGTTAATTCAAGCACCAAAAGAGAATTGGCTAAGCTTAGAATGTCCTCCAGGTGAACCTATGTTGTGGTAGTAAATAGCTATAAAAAATTGCCCTTTTTAGATCACTAAGTACCACTCTCACCCTCCGCCTTCCCCCAGTCTTCAACAGCTTCTGGTGCCACTGAGTAATGTCTTCTTTCCAGGGCTATAGTCTGGGTTCATTCATATTTAAATGATGAAACCTTAGTGTGTGTGTGTGTGTGTGTGTGTGTGTGTGTGTGTGTGTGTGTGTGTGTGTGTGTGTGTGTGTGTGAGATACAAAACAGCAGCTTTTCAAACAAATACTGGAACACTATGATAGTCTTTGCCTACAAGACAAGTTTTCATTGAACTTGTGAATAAAGCAGTGCAAGTCACGTAATAACTTGTGCAAACAATTCTATTAATTTTTACAGTATGTTCAGTTTTTCTAGTTAATATACACTTTAATTATAGAATCCTTATATTGTTTTTTTCATATCGCAGCTGAACACAGGAATACATTTTGTACGGTTCCCTGCTAAAATGTATTCCTTCACTTTAATGCTATCTTTGTCACTATGTACTGTTTTCTCAGCCCATATCTTTTTCAACTTCTTTCACCCTCATAATACAGTAAACTCTTGGTTAACTGGCACCCATAGGGATTGGTAGATGCTGAGTAACTGTAGTTGCTGGTTGCTTAAGAGTTACTATTAAAAATAGGCCTGACTAATACTGTACCCTATACTATTTGTTTGGTTTGACTTGTTCTTAGATTGGGGAGAGAGGGAATTTATTCCTGTCTTCCTTTTTAAAACTCTAAAACTCTAAAAACGTAAGGTATGTTTCTGTGTGGGGGGTTGGGGGAACAAAGTGCAACACATGAAAATTTGACTGTATTTCTTTGATTTATTTATTTATTTTTCTTGTTGCTTGAGAGTTCGCTTGAGCTCTGGTTAACTGAGAGTTTACTGTAATATTTTCCTGGTTTGTGGATGAGACAGACAAGGGAATAACACATGAAGTTTGTGTAGGATTGATTTTTATGTCACTATTTTTGATACCTTATTTCTGATTGAATGGTTCTGTGGGATGCTTGTTCAGTAAATTCCCTCCTTTGCATGCTTTATTCTTCTATACTCCTTGAGATTGTATTCAGAATGGAATGTGATACATGATTATTTACAGTGACCTCATTCTCTGCTTCCCTACTTATGTCAACTCATGTAGAAATATTATGTTTGTCTCCAAAGAACCGATTTAAGTCTTTTTTAATTGGGTCATTTATACCCCTTGCTACTGTGCTAATTGCTACAGTTTCTGCTAATTGTTCTCAGTCTAGCCATAGTTTTCCATCAGATTTCTTTCCTATTGTATATAATGTATTCACGAGTTTGGGTGCCATTGATAAGGAACTACTTTAGTTGCTGTTCTCTTTGTACTTCAGCAGTGAATTGTATATTGTAAATAAAACCAGACATGCTTGTGCTCTATTAAGACAAAGCAAAAGTTGTTTGACAATATGCAACCATCTAGATACTCAATGAAGGCTTACCTGTAAGTCCATTTGTTGTCAAGCTGATCTGGGGTGAGTCAACAAGCTCTCCCTAGTATAGAGGCTTGAGTCACTGGCCCTGTTCACATTTCACATCAGTGGTTCAAAGGTTCCTGGTTTTGCACAAATTGTGTGTACACCGTCATGGAGATGTCTGTCAGTGACCATGTGGGCAAGTCCTAGCACTGGTGGATTTTATGTACTACAGTGGAAAAGCACAGTTCTGTTTTGTATAAATAGTATTACCAAAAAGAGTTGCCAGTTATGAGCTTTTCACTTGAAAACAATGTAGGGGGCAGACACCTTTCCTGAGGGAGTTGATTTTTGCGTATAGGGTGCCAATTGGAAGACCTCTCCTGGCCATCATTGTCAAGAGTGAGTTTCTTTCATCTGTTGATCTTCATACTCATACCATATGGGCAACATTATTCACATGCCTCCATATTGGCCATTTTGGGCCAGTGAGTTGCTAAATTCTTTATGCTGGGGTACATGGTGATTCGCAGAGATTTACTTTGATCTGGCTGGGAATATCTAAAACAAATCCGGTAAGCACAGGGCAGCAGGTCCACTTGGATAGGTCTAGAATTTTGGTTATTTGCCTGGCCCACTAGTTTATCTTATTGCACAAAATCACCCCTGGGGTAAAAGGATTGAGCCTATATTCACTTCAAAGGCTGGTAGACCCCTCAGGCTAGTAGATGCTAACACAATGTTAGTTAAGGCCCTTTAAAGACAAGGCATAGATCCTCACTGGTACTCTTCTCATTCCTTCAGGATATGGAGTACAGCTGATCTAGCACTGGCAGTCCACTCCATCAAGGTGCTGAAAAGAATGGAAGGTGGTTGTCTGATACCTTTTTATCCTGTATTTGGCAGTGTTACAGGGAAGAAACTTATCTGAATCTTGGGACATTCCTTCATCAGGAGAGCAGCACTTCAAGCCTTGTCTCATCTGATGGGACATACTGGGTCATTGGAGCATAGTAACTGTCTAGTCCAGCAACTTGGCATTTTGGGAATGTTCTGGTTCCATTTTTGGGAGGTTTGGCACCATTTGGCAACACCTGAATGATAACCCAGGGATTTGGTTATTTACTCTGCAGGGAATGATTTGACCTTGGCCCCAAAGTATTCTTTTGACCAAAATCGTGTTTAATCTTCTCTGGCTCAATACATTGTAACCTGAAGTAATGTTCTTTTGGTCTACAACCATACCACATCTACAATATCAGGCAACAAGAAAGAGTGCAGCAATTGAAATTTCTAGACATTGTATTAATCACAGAGTGACTCAGGTGGTCAGCTAAATTGTGTTTCAAGTGAGCACTCACAGATATTTGGATAAGCCAGACACAGACCTTTATAGTTTGATTGGAGTGAGTTTGAACAACCTAGGTTTTGATTTGTTTAATGTGGATATTACCCTGGCTATTGAAATGTTTTTAATGGACTCTCCTTATATTCAGTTGGGTGAAGTTTATCAGCCTTACTAAGGTGAGAGGCCTTTTGGGGGGGCAGTATAGATGCATGCCAGATGGGCAGCTGGCTTGCAGCTTTTCCACCTTTGCTTTACCCCCTTGTTGTGTTTCAGCAGCCTCTTCATTATAGACAGGTTGATTTCAGTATTATGCCATGGCCAGGCTATGCTTGTCCCTAAGGGTCTTTCATGCAGGTCTAAGGCAGCTTGGGTTATGCACCCAGACGTTACACTTTAGCTGTAACAGGCTTAGTTATGCTAAATGGCATATGTTAGAAGGTTACTGTCTGTACCATGATGTTGTTAATATGTGTTTGATATGTTAATTGATTGTGACATCAGTAATGTTGTTTTTGTTTATCAATAAATGGTTGAAATGGTTGCAATGTCTTACTTGGTGTTTTCTTTGACTCAGCTTAAAGGACAACTAACTTTAAAGTGCAATTCAGATTTCATTTGCTGTAATATCTGTACCTAGCCTTCAGTATTAGTTTTTTTCAGATTACTAAAGGCGTGGTAAAAGTTCAAATGACCTTTTGTGTTGCCATGTTTTAAATGTACTATGTTTCACTTGTGTAACATGGGAGTGAAAGAAGAGTTTCCCTGGAAATATGTACACAAGCAAATTATTAACATGATGGTTTATTTCCTCAATGACTCACCAGAGATCTTACAGTGTTGTCTGTGTTGCAATATATCTAAAACTTACTATCTTATTTACATACACAAAATGGCTAATGAGATGTGTGCCATTACCAACTTCACTTAAAGATATATTGACAAATGCAAAACTGAAGCAGCAGGAAAACTTTATCTACTCTTTGTGGTATCAGTTCAACATATATTTCACCTTATTGGCTTATATTGATATAGGCTTTCCAATTATTAGCTCTGCACCTTTTATAAGTTCAACATTAATCTATTTTAGAAGAATGAAATAAGATGAAGGCAAGAATTATTTTTTATAAGAAGGTAGCACTACATCGCAAAAGGGCAGCATAAAGATATTACTGTTTATTTTTACATAACAAGCTATATAAAATATATAATGTGCTTCACCTGCATACCTCTCTAATGTTATGTCAGCCCAAAAGCTCGGGAACAGTGTGTGCCACCTGTGTATGCCTGGATTTTGACTGTACAGTATGCATCTTCCCAGTTGCATGGCTGCATGGAGATTTGCCATTATCCTCATGGATGTACCAGTGGATGCTGGCTTGATTAACACTGACCTCAGTAGGCATGTCTGGTGCATGTCCCTATATATCATGCCATTCTGGATACATTGCAGGATGTCCTGTACTCCATAAAGTGGTTGTGCTTCCTCATGAAGGCCACACAACACACTAACATCTCTGACATGGTATGCATATAAGCCTGCTGTCCCTCGATCACTGCTCTGTGCATCCAGAGTTTGATGCCAAGGTTTACCAGAGGCTCATCCTTTTCCTCCACGATTATGTCTTTGAGGGGGTGTATGCATATCCTCTAATGTTAGCTTTGCTGACAGTGCCACTGTGTCTGTGTCAGTGCCTTCTGTACAGTGTCATTATCATCAGCCACAGGGGACTTGCTGACAACAGGCATGTGCTGATCTATTGTGCTGGATCCTCCACCCTTGGAAGGATAACATACTGTGACAATGCTCTGTCATATATGTCACTTTCATCAACAAGTCGCACACAGACTACTGCATGCTAAGTATTTGCATAGCCTCAGGCACATACATACCTTATGGTGCATGCTGTTGTGGTTGCAGCCTCAATGTACCTGGCGGGTGGATATGCAGATGTAATTTTCTGTCTAATCTATTCACATGTAACTACAGTACTGGGATGCAATTATCTATCCTGGTGCATCCCATTTAGATAAACAAGCAGTTATCATCAGCCCAAATCTCATATTGAGGCACCATTAGATATAAGGCTTCTCTCCTTTACCTGGTATAGTTGGTCCAAGTCTTTTGAGTTTCTAATACCATGACAGGAATGGACCACATGCCCAAGTCAGGGTATGATTAAAGTTCACGAAATTAGTATTGTTTCAATCTTCGATGTAAACCAAAGGTGCTCTTTCCAGTACCCACAATGTGCCCAGAACTGACTCCTCCTGTAATTCTTATGGCGTTACATGTATCCGTAGTATATTTAACTATGACTGTAAATTGTTTTTTTTTAGACTTGTTGCTCCTACTGTTATTGGAACTGCCTTGGTATCCTTCCACATTGCTTTTGTTTCTGCCTGCAAATCCTGGTATTTTATGACTTTGTCTCTCTCTCTCTTTGCAATTTCAATAATCAATACCGCTTTTGTCTTCATTTCATGGACTACTATATCTGGTCTTTTCGCATCTATTTTCTGAACTGTTAGTAATGGGTAATCTTGTGTGATATAAACTTTATCATTCTCTATAATGTTTTGTGGTTCATGTTTGCAATACTTCTCAGCTACTTCAATATTGTAATGTTTGCACAATTCCCAAAGCAATTGTCTTGCCACATTATTATGGCTTTCAATATACAGACCCTCAGCCAGGAGTGTATCATACCCAGCAACAAGATGTGGGATTGTTTCCATTTCTGTTTTACATAACTTGCATTTGTCTGTTTCTCTCACTTGTTCAATGGAGTTTTTAATCCATTGTGCATGCAGTCCAATATCCTGGACCACCAATATTAATCTTTTGTCTTTTGGTTTAAATTCTCCTCTCCTTAACCATTTCTGCATCAAATCCTGATTGATATGGGGTTACTCAATGTGTTTTCTGTACTTCCCATAATATTTATGTCTTTTCCACATTTCTTCCCTTGTCATCTGATCCTTTTCTTTATATCCTTTTTTTTGGCACATTCAGCTGCTGCCTGATTTTGTCTACTTCTGGTTTGATTTCCATTCCTGGTTAACACCAATATGCTTCTGCTAAACTTAGCAGGGAAGTCATCTTAGACTTCTTCTCCTCATGTTTTAAAACTTTCACTATGTTTGGATCTGGTGAGGTCATCAGATATGTATGCAGTCCCATGATTGCAAATCTATGCATGTAATCAGTTTAGAGGAGACCTATACCTCCTTCAAAATGAGGAATATATAATCTTGCTACACACTGATTTTTATATCTCATTTGATAAGCAGGAAGCATTCTTGTTTTCCTGTCAAACTGATTCAATGCCTTTGGATATAAAAGATCCAGTAAGGGAAACCAGGAACTGCCTCAGATCTGTGAGATGCCTCTGTGTTAATGGTTCACATCCTGTGGTGGACTTATCTGTGGCAATATCCTGTCACTTGGCCATGGTATGTAGTATCATATTGGTGACCCTGAAATGCATGTGTACTATTGTCCTATTATGGTTACCCCCAGAACTGATGCCCTACATCTGCTCCCTCAGATGGCTTCATCTAGTTTATTGTTCTGAAGGATATGCATGCCAGATATGTGTATGACCTGTTATAACATTACTATCTCTCCCTTTCATTCCCATTTAGATCATGGACTGAGTTGGGATTTTGCTGCAGTGGTTCTGTATAGCCTGTTTAGAGTGCCTGTTTTATAGCTATGAGGCTGTTCCTTTAAGTGAGCGTGCATCGCTTCAGGTACACCATCTTGTTGTGTCTCTTGTTAGTCATGTGACCACTTATAAGACAGCAACTGCTGTAGCATGATGGTTGTCATTACCACAGCTGCAATCATTTACTTTGCAGCCCCTTCCCTGGCATATCAGTGCTAGGACGGCTATCATCATACATAATCAACTCTGGAACGTCGTGTTAATACATTTGTCTTATTTAGTTCAGCATCACAACATTATGACACTTTCTGAACACCTCCAGTATTTAAGTGTGCTTGTCTTGATGGTGATACTTACTAATCTTTATTCCATTTCTAATGCTTGAGCATCATGAGCAGGACTTGATTTATGGTTATTAGAATAATAAAATTCCATAATTTCTCGAAATTATACCCATCAGTGTTCAGTTCATAGTTTACTGTTGAGTGTTACTGTGGTTTTCACTCATTGCAGCAGTTCCATTACAGTTTTTTAGTCTGTCTTTTTATAAGCTAATTAAACACAGATTATAAATGCTGAATACCAAATAAAACCAACTGGCCATAGAACAACTAGTAAATATAAGAAGAAATGCAAATTCTGTTGAATGTGTGAATTACTCTAAAGCACTAAATGCCTGGAAATCCATTGTCTTACTGGTACTAAATACAATTCACATTTTGGAATTTAATTGAAGGAAAATAGGCAATGTCTAGTTGGACTAACCTGGTCAATAAAATCTAGCTAAATAATGTTTTTTTTTTCTGGAAAATGTAAAAATAGTGGACTTGGTCATGATATTGTTTCCTTCTACCAGTTATAAAGAGTAAAGTTTCACAAGACAAAAGCACTGAAGAGAACTGTAACATGTATTTACTGAAGAAGTATAATTGAGAAACTGTTCAGCTCAAACTCATCTTTACAGTGGTAATATTCAATAGATTCTAGGTCTTAAAACTGGATTTTTAAGTCATAGTAGGCACAATAAATACTAATTCTGCAATGTTTTGTAAATAAGTTACAATATCTCAGTAAAGGTCAGTCTGCAGACAAACTGTTAACATCATTTTGTTGTGTGTTTCCATATGAGGCTAAGAAGTTCTCTCTGTGTTGCTTGGTTGTTGAGATACTCAGGAAATTATGAAATTTATGGCAATATAAATGGATACTATATGAACATAATTTAATACCTGTTTAGCTATGCTACAGAAAGGTAAATTATCAATGCATGTGTGTTGTCCATCATGAGTTTTAAGATGAGGTCTTCCAATAGCCTCGGTATAGCATGGTTTTGTAATTACTAATGTGAATATGAAGAGGTAGTATTCGATGCCTAGAGGCCTCAATAGGCTGATTCTTGAGAAATAGCTAGATGCATCACACTAGGGTTTAATGAGATAACTGACTACAGTCAATGGCCCCCATTACTGTGGTACAGATCCTGGTGGTTGACAGCATGGTGATTCTGTTAAGATTAGTGCATCAATCAGAAGGCTCGGTCTTTTGACTGTGTATGTTCTATACATATCTCTGTGGGTTTTATATGGACAGTTCTGATTCTACCCACCTTCCCAAAACACTTTAGTTGATTAGGTATTCTGAACTGCCTGTGTATGTGTGTGTCTATGTCTCCTGAGTCATGGCTGACATTGGTGAAGGATCACTGGGATTTCTGGTAAATAAATAACTAAATAAATACAATTAATTTAAAATATTCTTATCAATGTGTTGTCACAATATGATAATGGTTTCAATTCAACTCCAAACACTTCAGAAACAAATCTTGTATTAACCTATGAAGTGTGCTAGTCAGTGGAAGATGAGAAAATTGACACAGTAACAATAGTTTTCTTTGGATTAGTGATGAACAAAGAATAGCTATTGTCTCTTCCACTGATAAGCAAAGAATTAGTAATGAAAACAGGAGTGAATAAAATACCATGCACAGAAAACTTCAATAACTTTGGCTTAAGTTTATCTAATAGTCAGGGACCTATGGGACTATAATGGAAACTGTACCACAGTTTTATTTTCTTCATGAAAGTATACTCTGCATGTGTAATCTCTGAATTATTACATAACCAATGAGTTTAAGATCGAAGAGAATGACGTTTCATCCCATCAAAGGCAATAAAAAGCAAATGTGAGCTTTATCTATAGATTCCCTTTGATGGTCGATAAGAAAATGTCATATTCCAAATCCACACATTTTCAGAGTGCTGTTATCTGTACTGCAAACAGCTTCATATTAGAGTAGTTTATATCTGGCAGGTATCAAAGGGAAGTCTGGTTTCATACCTTGGATATTTCTAACAAATCATAATTCATAAATGTATCTGTTTATATTTTTGAAGTTCTGTAAGCATAGTGCAAGTGAAATGCTCTACAGGAAGAACTTGTGGTTCCGGACATGCCAAGCATAAATAGTGGAACAAAGGTTTCTTAACTGCAGGAGATATACATGCTGCATACTGAATAACACCTGCATTGGCCAGCGGCTATATACACTGTATTTCCAGAAGATTTCAGTGCAGTGCAACAGCACAGGAGAACAAACAGAACAGCATCTGAGATTAGAGAGATAATGAAGTTCTTAGGGGAACTCTGATATGTTAAGTGGTACCATGTAATAGTTGCACTAATCTGATACATCATACAGCAGAAGAGAAAATTAGATGCACACACAACAGCCTTGGTGCTACCTTTGTAACACCACATGCATGTGGATTTCTCTGCACTGTATATTTATTTATAATGGATTCAAACCTCACGTTTATGTTCTAATGTAGTGTCTGATAAGTGATTCCAGTCATGTTCTACTTTGTGGTCTGCTACTGCTATTTTAATTTTATATATATATATATATATATATATATATAGGTATATGTGTATATTATTTCTTTAGTTTTAACATACTGTCACTGCAAAAGCAAGCAAATGTTAAGATGAAGCAATGCATCTAAAGTTTTGCTATGATTTATAGGGCATTTTACTGCCACTCACTCTGACATTGTTAGATATGAGACATCTGTGTGGACCCATACCAAGCAAATAATATTTTATCATTTTGCATTTGCTGAGTCAAAGAAGATCTGTGGGGAAATAAACACTGCAGCAGAGGTAGAATCTATGGTATTTGTACTAAATTTAGCAGGCATAATTCTGGAAGGAAGTAATTCCAGTATCTACATGGGTATTCTGTGTAATCTTTCTTTATCAACAGTGTACTGCTGTTTTGTGTATATCTGCTTAGGATATAATATTTTTGACACTGATGCAGAGCAGAACTATAATTTGTCAATTTAATGTTAACATTTGAAAAGGCAATAATTATTTTTTCAGAGAAAAACTACATCATGACGATAGACTGAAGCATAATTGTTTACATTTCTTTTATGAAGTGATTTCTTTGTTACAAAGGTTATCATAGGATTATTTGCTTTATATAACAAATACTCTATTTTGTAAACAGTTTCTTTTTTTTAATTAGTCATTTGATATTAATAACTAGAAAATTAATAGGCTTAATATTTATGTGATTTATGGGCAACTTTTGAATTAAGATAATAGTTACAGGCTGCCATCTTAATCACCGTTCTGAAACTGAATGGATTTACTGACTTGTGTTGTACTTTTGATTTTGTCACAGATTTATTATGATGAAGTCTTGGATCATTATAAAGTGTGGGCTGAACTGTTGAAATCCGTTAATTATTTCGGAGACGTTTTGCTGATGAAACTCAAATTAGGCTAGTTTCATTCAGTGCACTACAGCAAGTGATGTGACATCTGTCCCAAACCTCTGTCTGTTTCTGAGTCAGCACACCTAGTTGTTAGGCACTTACTGGAAAAGAAATAGCTTCTGCAGCAGTCATCACATCTCACAGTTTTCATCATATGGGATGGCACCTCTGTCTTCTCTTCATATTAGGATTCTGTACATTTTCTTGCTCATTAATTTTTCACATTCATCTCAGAAAAAATGTTAACCCCAAATGTCTCTCTTCTTTAGTTGTAGAAGAGTCCTGTTGCTGTTCGCACCAAGTTATTTGATTTTATGCACTGAATATGATGCCTAGAGAGACTGACATGTATTACATATTTAGTCCTGAATATTTGTGCAGCATTAGCACAGAGATAGGATTTAAAATATTACATTTACATCTGTCTTTTAACTCTCTGTTTGGGAACACTGGATCCACATCTATACACATATGTGTAGAACTATGCAAATCTAATGTCTGTCTTTATCACTCTAACTTTCTGAATATATATATATATATATATATATATATATATATATATATATATATGTATATATATATTGCATAGTTCTACTAGTTCTAATAAGGGATGTTGGCTGTGCACAATTTTCCAGCCACTTTGCAGAGGTAGATGCTATCACTAAAAACACACATATTACTTGAACTTGATTTAATGTGCCTTATGAGTTTGCTGAGATGGCAAAAGTAAGTTGGGAATATTCATTGTGTGCAAAGATTTATGTTCACCTTAAATGAAAATAAATTACGTTCAAGTGCTGATTCCAAGTAATCTCACATCTGGCTCTTTGCTTTATTCATCCAATTTGGTGAAGTGACTTATCAACAAAATGCATTTTTAGTGCAAGGACAGCCTACACTAATGCTTTGGGCTGAGTGGCAGTGCACAGTTTCAGTGATCCAAGTAATTATACATTAGCAGATCCTGTTACTTTAGTTCCATATTCATCTATTCTATACCTCAACTCCTGTGTAGCCCTGTAACTGCATAACTGCCTGGAAAAGTTTGCTCACTCTACCACAGATTGCTCTGAGGGAAAGGTTAGTTTGTTTTTGCTTTCTTGTGTTTTGTATTGCTTTGTTGCCTTCCTTTTTTTTTACATTGCAGTTTACTTTTTACACAGTGTTTTACTTGTATTCTGCTATAAATTGCTTATTTAAACTAGGAAAGAGACCACAGCTTTGTCTCTTGTGAGTCACACAGAAATTAAATTCCCCCCCATCATCCCACCCTGGAACTCTTGTATTTTTAATACAGCCAAAGATAGCACAGCACACCAACGGAGCCCAGGAATAGCGTGTCCAAATAAAAATAAATAAAGTCAATCACCATAAGCACGTTGTTCCTGGTAGTTAGGTGTTGTAAACTCCAAATGCATAAAGTAATTAAAAATCACGAAACACTGATACTACTCCTCTAAGGAAAATGTAGCCAACAGTCCTGAGATATATAAAAAACACAGCTTTATTCCAGAGTGACAAAAAGTGAGCGCTTTCGCCAATAGGCTTCTTCAGACTTTACAAATAGCACTCATGTGAAGCAATTTAAATACCCTTCCCTTCACAGTGATTGGTGGGAGGGCATTTCAAAATAATTACATAAATATTCAACTTCTAAAGATAATAAAATTTAATTTAATCAAATGCATTGTTATAACTTATAACCATCAAACTTCATATATACCTAACTACAATAAATATGTAAACCTATCTAGTATAATAAGACAAAAATGCCCATTAAAATGTAAATGCACCTGATAATACTTATATGCATAATGGCAAAAACAAGTACACATACATATAGTTAAAAATACAAACATAATAAAAAATCATTTGGGTCTGAAGATCCTTCTGTTCTTCAGAACAGGTTTAATTTGAACTTTATCGTTCAAACCTGGTGGTTCATCTGCTTTCAACCTAATTATCCATCTAAGTTCACATTCAAGGGTCAAATTTATGACATCACCTCCTCTAAAACTAGTGTATATAAGTTGTAAAACACTAGATTTAAATGTGTGATGTGGTCCCGCTATCTGATGATGTTTAGCTAAAGCGTTTACATCAGACCCTATCCTAATGTGATAGTTGTGTTCTCTGATGCGATCTTTCAATGTCCTGTTGGTCTTGCCAACATAAAATGAGGGGCATGTAACACAGCTTGCCAGATAAACAACATTTTTACTGTTACAATTGGTGTTAGTATTGAAATAAAACCTGTACTTGGTAACAGGGTGTACAAACATTGTCTCTTCATTAATATAACCACAATGCTTACACATGCCACAAGGCACTGTGTTCCTATCTATTTTAGCAACTACTTGTTTAAAATTCACATTTTTAGGTTTACATAACAACCTTTTCAGGTTGGGTTTGTTTTTAAAAGCCAGTCTGGGTTTCGATCCTGCCATTTTACCAATCTCTCTGTCAGATAATAAGATGTCCCAGTGTTTATTATACATTTCTCTAACTGTTTTAGTATCTCTAGTATAAGCTATAATCGGCCTGACTACCTCAATGGATGGTTGTAAAGCTTCACCTGAACTTCCATTTTGTTCTGAAAAATATGGTTTGGCTCTAGAGGTTCGTAAAATATTAACCTCAGAAATAACCATCTCAATCAATTCAACATCATACCCTCTTTCAGTGAACCTCTTCCTCAACTCTTCAACCTCAGCTCCATAACCATTATCTGAAGGGTTATATCTAGATGCTCTCATGAACTGACCTTTCATTATGTTATAGAAAACATGGTGTGGGTGCATGCTGTCCCTGTGGAGTAATGTATTCCTATGACATAATTTCCTATGAATAGAAGTATTCAGTGCTCCACTATCTAACCTGAATACTTCTACATCTAAATATGAAATCTTAGTGTCTGAGTAATTTAGTGTAAAATTCAGGAAGCTAGTGGATTTGTTCATGTAGTCCACAAACCTTCTCAATGTCCCGACATCTCCTAGCCAAATGAAAAAGAGGTCATCCACAAACCTGCGGTACAACCCCACAAAATTCCTGAAAAAATCAGAACAAAACAAAAACTTATCCTCCCAGGCTGCCATTACTAGGTTGGCGTAGCTATTGGCACAAGATGTGCCCATAGCTACGCCATCCCTTTGTAGATAAATATCCTCACCAAAAACAAAAATGTTGTTAGACAGTATGGTTTCCAGGTATAATGTGATTAGATCTATTTTGTTAGTCAGGAAATCTGAGTATGAGCATAGGTAAGTTCGTATGTACTGGATGCCTGTATCATTGGGTATCACTGTGAACAGACTAACTACATCCAAGGTAACTAATAAATACTCAGTATTGTCATCCAAGTTTTTAGTATAAGTATACAAATATAATAAAAACTGTTTACTATCCTTGAGTATAGTTTTATTCTTGTCAACCAGTGGTCTCAGAGTTGTTTCCGTATAAATAGATAATGGTTCTGTAACCCACCCCTGGCCAGCTACAATAGGTCTCATGGGTGGGTTAGTACAGGATTTGTGTATCTTTGGTAATCCCTGGATAACCGGTAACACAGGGTTATCAACTTTAAAATATTTGTATAACTCTTCAGTTATGCTAGAAGACATAATGAGGTCATCTAAAGTATAATAAACATCAAATACCTTCTGTTTCACTCTTTCCATGTCTATCTTGAGGTAAAATTTATCATCACTTAAGAGATATAACATTTTCTCATTATAATCAACCAAATCCATTAATACAATAGGACCACCCTTATCGGCTGGTCTGATGATTAGGGTGGTATCATTCTTTAAATCACTCAATGCACGTTTTTGTTTGTAATTTAAATTCTGACCATGACTCTTTGGTTTATAAGTTAGAAAATGGTCATATATATCATTCTCCAACATTCTACCAAACACATCTAACACTGGATGTAACTGCGGTATAAACGTACTTGCAGTACGAAATCGGGGTGGTTGATTGATGTCATTACTTGAACCAAAATCTAGCTTAAGTTGCAAATTCCTGGTAAATATTTTGGTATTAATAATCAGGTTGACCACATCATCTCTACTAGAGGGTATAAAGCTAAGTCCCTTATTTAGTACCTGTTGTTCAAAAACATTCAAAATTCTACTAGACAAATTAACTATTAACGAGGCGTCCTCTCCCACATCTTTTTCAGAGTGGGTCCATTGTAATCCTCGGCCGACACTTTCCTTTTGTGCCTGCCCCTGCTAGCAGACCTTCTTCTTTCTGAGGACTGGCCCTGTACTATGGGGAAAGGAATATTACCCTTTAATGTTTGTATTGTAATGGTATTACTCCCTGTTAAGACCTTAGGTCTTACTACAGCTTCCGTGAAAGTTGGTACATCATTACTAAGAACCACTGAGTTACTATTGCCTTCATTTTGACCTTGTTGTATTAACAAACTGTCCCTGGTCTCATCCGGTGGTAATATAACATTTGTCTTTTTAGAAGGTGTATTTACCACTTCTATCAATGGTAATTGCATGTCTATAGTAGTCGATGATGTCCCTTTCTCATTAATATCATGTACCAAGCCATTGTTAGATGAATTATGATGTACTACAACATTACCTAATGGCTTCCGTACCGGAGCCGTGGGAGCAGATGCATAATTGCGTCTATGATTAAAGTTATTGGCATCAGTATTGTTGGCTTGTTCCCTAGGCCACATGAACACATGACTATTTCTAAAGTCCCTAACATCTCTCGTAATTTTTACTTTCTTTTGCTCTATTGAGCGTTTCTCAAACAGTAATACATCATCAAGTACTCTTTCAATTTTGTTATTCAAACCAACATTCATGCATTTCTTATTAAGGTTTTCAAAACATTTGTTAACCAAATCTTTTAACATATTCTCTTCGGGTGTATGGTACTCGATAAGTAACTTCATATAGCTGTAACTAAGCTCAATGTTCAATTGTTGCCACTTAAATAAAAGATCAGGGAACTTATTCCCTGATGTGGGCATTTTTAAAATTCGTAGCCCACGAGGTATGATCTTTTTGGCTAAACAAGCCTCAAAATACTGCCTTTGTACCTGCAGTTTCTTTAGTCTAATGAATGTAGTCTCAAAGTCCTGTAGCTCCTTTGCGAGGTCCAAGGAACTATCCTCGACTTCAGTGTTACCGTCGGATTCGACGTTCGGAAAGAAGTCCAACAGTACATTATCCTTCCCGGTCAGACAAGCTTGAAAGCGTCGTACGCCCTTGATAGCTCCTTCTCTCTCCGAAGACAGAGGTACGTAAGCAAGTTCAACGTTAGAATCATCAGTATTAGCCATCCTCCTCGGTTGCTGCGCCAAAAAATACAAAAAATAATACAGCCAAAGATAGCACAGCACACCAACGGAGCCCAGGAATAGCGTGTCCAAATAAAAATAAATAAAGTCAATCACCATAAGCACGTTGTTCCTGGTAGTTAGGCGTTGTAAACTCCAACTGCATAAAGTAATTAAAAATCACGAAACACTGATACTACTCCTCTAAGGAAAATGTAGCCAACAGTCCTGAGATATATAAAAAACACAGCTTTATTCCAGAGTGACAAAAAGTGAGCGCTTTCGCCAATAGGCTTCTTCAGACTTTACAAATAGCACTCATGTGAAGCAATTTAAATACCCTTCCCTTCACAGTGATTGGTGGGAGGGCATTTCAAAATAATTACATAAATATTCAACTTCTAAAGATAATAAAATTTAATTTAATCAAATACATTGTTATAACTTATAACCATCAAACTTCATATATACCTAACTACAATAAATATGTAAACCTATCTAGTATAATAAGACAAAAATGCCCATTAAAATGTAAATGCACCTGATAATACTTATATGCATAATGGCAAAAACAAGTACACATACATATAGTTAAAAATACAAACATAATAAAAAATCATTTGGGTCTGAAGATCCTTCTGTTCTTCAGAACAGGTTTAATTTGAACTTTATCGTTCAAACCTGGTGGTTCATCTGCTTTCAACCTAATTATCCATCTAAGTTCACATTCAAGGGTCAAATTTATGACATCACCTCCTCTAAAACTAGTGTATATAAGTTGTAAAACACTAAATTTAAATGTGTGATGTGGTCCCGCTATCTGATGATGTTTAGCTAAAGCGTTTACATCAGACTCTATCCTAATGTGATAGTTGTGTTCTCTGATGCGATCTTTCAATGTCCTGTTGGTCTTGCCAACATAAAATGAGGGGCATGTAACACAGCTTGCCAGATAAACAACATTTTTACTGTTACAATTGGTGTTAGTATTGAAATAAAACCTGTACTTGGTAACAGGGTGTACAAACATTGTCTCTTCATTAATATAACCACAATGCTTACACATGCCACAAGGCACTGTGTTCCTATCTATTTTAGCAACTACTTGTTTAAAATTCACATTTTTAGGTTTACATAACAACCTTTTCAGGTTGGGTTTGTTTTAAAAGCCAGTCTGGGTTTCGATCCTGCCATTTTACCAATCTCTCTGTCAGATAATAAGATGTCCCAGTGTTTATTATACATTTCTCTAACTGTTTTAGTATCTCTAGTATAAGCTATAATCGGCCTGACTACCTCAATGGATGGTTGTAAAGCTTCACCTGAACTTCCATTTTGTTCTGAAAAATATGGTTTGGCTCTAGAGGTTCGTAAAATATTAACCTCAGAAATAACCATCTCAATCAATTCAACATCATACCCTCTTTCAGTGAACCTCTTCCTCAACTCTTCAACCTCAGCTCCATAACCATTATCTGAAGGGTTATATCTAGATGCTCTCATGAACTGACCTTTCATTATGTTATAGAAAACATGGTGTGGGTGCATGCTGTCCCTGTGGAGTAATGTATTCCTATGACATAATTTCCTATGAATAGAAGTATTCAGTGCTCCACTATCTAACCTGAATACTTCTACATCTAAATATGAAATCTTAGTGTCTGAGTAATTTAGTGTAAAATTCAGGAAGCTAGTGGATTTGTTCATGTAGTCCACAAACCTTCTTAATGTCCCGACATCTCCTAGCCAAATGAAAAAGAGATCATCCACAAACCTGCGGTACAACCCCACAAAATTCCTGAAAAAATCAGAACAAAACAAAAACTTATCCTCCCAGGCTGCCATTACTAGGTTGGCGTAGCTATTGGCACAAGATGTGCCCATAGCTACGCCATCCCTTTGTAGATAAATATCCTCACCAAAAACAAAAATGTTGTTAGACAGTATGGTTTCCAGGTATAATTGGCTATTGTGAGTAAGCACAAAATTATAATTTTGTGAAATCACTCCTCTTCAACTATTTAAAATTATTGGCCATCCCACTGTATCGACTGATCCAGAATACAAAGACCCCACCCTCTTCCAATATATCTTGTTCTTTTAAAATTAGCGGCTCCCCAGATAGATAGCTAGAGCTTAAGTTACCCCCCTTCACATCTGACTACTTACTGCATGCTGCAGCTTTTGGGATATTGACCTGTTTTTCTATCTTACATTTCAAATCTGCAACATCTACTCCAAGACCACCAGTTTTTGGAGAGTCCACATTCTGCCTCTCAGTAGTTATCTTGGGATTAGTGCTTCTGCTTTGCTCCTGGTAAGAGACGGAGCACATGGGCAGTATTTTCCTGGAGACTACTGATCACCAGAAAGTGTAATTACTGCTTCATAGGTGTCACGTTTGGAATTTATGCTTCTTTTTTGCTTCTGGTGAGAGAAGGAACAGAGTACATTGATTCCTGACTGCTTCTGATTAGACTTTGAGTGTGTCCTGATTGGTCTGGTTGCTATTCAAGGAATCTTCCAGGAAAAGGCTACAACAAGCCTACAGGTCCTTGCATCATCTTGGACAAGACTGTTGATCACCAAAGAACATGTGGCCTGCTTCCTTCTCATCTTAGGACTGGTGCTACTGTTTTGCTGCTGGTGAAAGAAGAAGCAAGAAAGCATTGTATCTTGGCAGTGTGAAGCTGTGGTGAGACTAACACCAGTAGCAGTCATTCATGCGTCTTCCCTCTTTTCATCATTATTTACAGAACTAATTCTTTGTTTTCAGTAAGTACTGCTTAGTTTACTGCTGTCTAACCCAGTGATGGCAAACTTTTTGGGCTTAACATGTCAAAAATTCAGAAAATGCCTATCTTGACTGCTGACATGTAACCACTCCCCCCGAACAAAAGAGAAACAATTCTTTACACAGTCATTTATTTAAAAAAATACAGTCTAATCATATGTGCTGCTATGCAGTATAAAAGTAAAATAAAAGTCAGTGACTTACAATAGAGAAAACTATATGCGCACTGATAATTGGGCTTAAAATAGTACACCAAAAAATTACCTTACTTTTAATAGTAATTTTGAATTGAACTGAAAAAAAAGGAACACATTGCATTTGATTTGATTATCATCAATTACCTTTTTTGTTGCTGAGTTTTAGTAGAGAAGTGCAGGGTCACATATTTCTTGTATTTTTGTTCATTTAGTTTCCTTGGTAACTCTGGTGTTGGCGAATGCTGGTGTGTCACCTTTGACACACGTGTCATAGGTTCACTATCACTGGTCTAACCTAACTTCCGAATATCTCTCTAAATACTTCATCCGTAAATCATCAGGGTCTACTTATATATTTCCCCTCCTGTGTTTTGGCAATGCCCTGTATAGACACAGAGATCCTGAGTTGATATTTTACCTGTAAAAGAACCCTTGAAATTTCACCAATACCTAGTTTCACACAGGAAAACTAGTTTGCAGTGTCAAGCACTTCCCCCAGAGTTGCAAATTATATACTCCTGAAATTACTTTATATATCACTCTAGCCATCTAAACAATAAAAAAGGGCCTGTTGACATGGATATGAACTTTCCCACTATCTCTGTTACCAACTTGGTTGATATGGTCATCCTGACGCAATGTAGTAATTGCCTCATGTTTACTGACAGCCAGTTAATTATCAAGCAAACTGACATGGTATGTGAGAGATGTATTTGTACAATGTCACTTGAGGCAAAGCTCTCACATAAAATCTCTCCTAATGTCAATTAGATTGTCAGCAGCATACATGCTGCACCCATCACGCATAGTTCAAAGCAGTCACATAGACTCTCAAATGCTGAGGCACTTAAATGTAACCTTCCTAAACCCCGATGACCTCTTAGATGAAACACATATAAGAAATGCCCTCAGAAGCCCCGAATGCACTCTTTCAAAACAATAAGTAAAAACTAAATGAAAACTCCAGCCAAGCTGGAACTTCCAATGGGTGACCTGCCAAATCTTTTGAATCAGAGGCACATGGGATATATGCAAATGACCCTTATGAACACCAGGTGTTTCAGCTAATTGGCGATTCTGAATGCCCATGACTTGTTTTGTCATTTTAATGGATAATTTCAGGCCAATAACGTCAAACCCCACTTGAGGTTTGGCATTATTGGCCCGAAATTGTTTATTAAAATGACAAAACAAGTCATGGGTATTCAGAATCACCAATTAGCTGAAACACCTGGTGTTCATAAGGGTCATTTCCATATATCCCATGTGCCTCTGATTCAAGAGGTTTGGGAGGTCACTCATTGGAAGTTCCAGCTTGGCTGGAGTTTTCTTTTAGTTTTTACTAATTGTTTTTTTTTTGTGTGACCTTCTCACTCATCGTTTTACTTTCAAAAATACCCACATCAAGACATACAGCCATCTCTTATGGAGCCTCTGCTACTAAGCCTGTAAGGCAAAGCACCACACAAGCCAACAGCTGGTCATTGGAGACTCCATTGTGAGAAACACTGATGTCCCTCTCACCAGGCTGAGTAGGGAAAAAGTCAGAGTCAGTCACTTACCAGGGCCTAGGATCTGTCACATTACAGATGCACTCAGGTCATTGGACCACAAGCACCATTATGACTTAGTCATAGTTTATGTGGGTGTAAATGACCTGAGACATACTTCTCTAGACTGTATGAAGAGAGACATCATGGAGCTCTCATTCCATGCTGGGATGAGCCTAGCATTGTGTGGCATTTTACCTTCTCCAAGGATTATGCCACAAAACAAATAGACGATGACTGACTTTAATATTTGGCTTAGTTTCTGGTGTCATTCTAAAGGGGGTGCAATATCTGTCAGAATGGAAGTAGATGGTTAACAGACTGCACTGCTTTGCTGGAATGGTCTGCACCTTTCCCTCTAGGCTTTCAAATATTAGCTTAAACATTGTCCTCTTCCACAGTGTCTTTTTTAGGCAATTCCAAACTAAAAGGGCATCTGACATAGCAAATCAAAGTCAAGAAAATCTGAAGGTGCTACTGCTCAGTGCTAGGAGTATAAACAAAAAAACTGCACTCTCTACAGTCTCTTCTTACCCTAGAGAATGCAGACACCTGTGCAGTCACAGAGACAGAGTTTCAAGCTGCGGAGTACATACTGACAGTGCAAGACTTTAATGCCTTCCACACATTTAGACCAGATACTACACATACAAGGACTAAAGGTGAAGGCATCTCGATTTACGTAAAAAATAAATATACCTCAAGGCTGGCCAAACAAGACAACACATTTGAGCTTCTCCATGTTCAAGTCACCATAGGCAAAATCCCATGCCATTTCCTTATAAGCTATAGGTCCCCCTCTATGACACAGGAAAACCGTAACATGTATTTAAATGTATTGGTAACATTCGCCATCCAAACAAATAACATATTCATGGGCGACTTTAATTACACCACTATTAACTGGGAATTACATACGACACCAAAGATGCAGACACAGAGATTCCTGGATTTTATAAACACAAACTCCCTGTAATAGATTGTCAATACACTGGAACTGGTCCTCACTAACATGGGAGTTTGCTGCACAGCCCCTAGTGTAATGTCTTCTTTGGTAAGGTAAGACCAGAATATAGTCTCCTTTGAAGTAAAAATAAAACCTGGAACCCCAGCTAACCCTGGAATTTTCAGGAATTACTCTAAGGCTAACTTCCTACTACTAAGTGATAACCTGGTGAAATTTTCCCCCTCCATAAACCCTAAGATTGCTGCTGCCTACACGGAACAGTTCACAGAAACCCAATATAAACATATTAATAGCTGTATAGAGACAGCTGTACCCACTAGGAAAAAGTACAGAACTAACTCAGAAAACAGGTCACCCTGCTGGAATGACAACACGAATAGAAAAGAAGGAGGAAAACCATGGTAGAATTAGGAGGTGTAACACTCACAGAGTAAAAGCACTCTCATCAAACTAAACAAACTGCTCAGAAGACAAAGTCTACCTGAACAAAATTTGAGGTAAATTTGGTCTGCCAGTACAAGGACAACCACAAGGCATTCTTTAGCTATGTCTACAGCCTCAAAGGCAATATACAATTGTGTGCAGAGCTCATTGTTAATGGAATCATTTCTCCTCAACCTTCCCTCAGGAAATACAATCAAATATAACCCCTACTATCACTAGGGAGCAAGTCCTTAATGATCTCTGTAAGACCAAGAACACTGCATCAACTGGCCCAGGCAATAACCCATGATGCCTTCTAAATAGCTTCAAACATGACCTATCAGGCCCCCTGGAATTGATATTTAACTGTAGCCTCCAAATAGGCTTCATACTTCAGGAATGGAGAACAGCAACAGTAATCCCTCTGAACGAAGGTGGGCCATCTACAAACCCTGGAAACTATAGATCCATAAGTCGCAATAGTCTCTTATGTAAAACCATGGAAAGTATTATTAATAGAAATGATCAACAATGCCATAGGAAACCTTCAGACACTGGATAGAAACCAATTTGGTTTTGTCAAGGACAGGTCATACCTACTCAACTTAGTGGACTTCTTTGAGAAGCTCACCAAAGCAATGGATGAGGCAAAACACTTCACACTGTCTACCTTGACCTGGCCAAATCATTTGACACAATAGCCTACTGTGACATTGTTGATAGACTCATGAGTTTAGGTATAAACCCCTATTTCACCAGATGGATAGCCAGCTGGTTCACAGACAGGACCTTAGAAGTTAGAATTGGGGAATCCACCCCTACAAGGAGGCCAGTCACAAGCAGACCCCCCCCCAGGGATCAGTTCTGGGATCACTCCATTTTGGCATTTACTTCTCTGAAATCAAGGCCAATGTCAATGACCTCTGGCTGATTAAATATCTAGATGACTGCAAATTAGGAGCAATCATAGAATTCTCCACTGACACAAATGTTCTCCAGGAAGGGCTAACACAGACACATAATTGGTGTCAGAACCATAGACTAAAACTAAATGCCAAGAAATGCATAATAGTATCCTTCAGGAAGTTATTCTTGCCTGGTAACTATCATATTGTCAACGCACCCTTAACAGCTGACTCAGTAGTCAGGGACGTGGAGACACACAGACAGTAATCTAGCCTTTGACCATCATGTGTCTACAGTAGTGAGAAAATCATTCTATGTTGTGCAAAATATAAACAAAGGTATGTCATCTAAGTCCATCAAAGTCATTGTTCCACTGTATTTAGCATTCATCAGACCTTTCCCTGAGTACAAAGCCACCTTTGATATGTCTTAACCAGGCACATCCAGCAATTGGAATGTCCATAGAGGTTCTCCACTAGAAGAATACAGGGCATAAGTAGCATGTCCTGTGTGGACTGCCTCAGGGCCCTATCCCTGTATTCTGTCTACTACAGGATGATGAGGGGAGATCTATCCCTGGCATACAAAGCATTGTCAGACCCCACCCTGATGGACTTCCTGCATGTATGCGATAAATAAATAAATTAATAAATTAATTAATAAATTAATTTAGAAAAAAAAAAAGAGCACCACAATTACCCATTCTAAAGACTTAAACCTTGCCGGTGATATAAATAGGACCTGCTGAAAAGACAGGTATGGATCCCAGAGACTACCCCTTCTCTAGAATAGGCACCCTATGCATGTGAAACAGAGTTCTTCCCTAAGCCAGTTCAAGGGTAACTTGGACAATTGGATGGGGAACTGGAAATTCATCTCTGGTTATAAGTTATCATATAAGCTCTAAAAATAACACAAATTTTTTTTTTAGAGTGTATAGGCTAGAGTTCTTTGCACATCATTTGACCTATGAAGCTTGTCTGGAAAGTTACTTGTATAGCCCTGCTTATATGTGCAGACCCTTTCTATAACTATTTTTAGATCAAATTACTATTTGCTGTATATACACACACACACACACACACACACATATATATATATATATATATATATATATATATAGGTTCACTTTATAATCTCAACATTCTGAAATACCAAATTTCAGAATATCGAGATCATAAAGCTGAAACACCACAATACCGAATGCCCATAATCGCGAAATTCACAATCCCGACACTTGCATGCACACACTCACATACACACAACTACCCCCCACACACAAACAAAACTAACCCACACCCCCCCTACTTATATATTCTAACTCCGAGACCGCACAATCACACACACAAAGGCAACTCACACCCACACATTTCACAGCCCCTTGTACACACAAACATCACAACCAGAACACACACTAACATACACTACAGCCCATAACCTACACACTCATACAAACTTACCTGCACTTCCATCCATTCATACGCCGCAACACCAGAAGCTCCGAACTTTGGTATTTTGAATTTCTCACTTCTTGCTTTTCGCAATTCCGAGTATTCGGTATTATAATCTCGGTATTCTGAAATTCGGTATTTCAGAATATCGAAATTATAAAGTGAACCCATATATATATATATATATATATATATATATATATATATATATATATGTGTGTGTGTGTTTGTGTGTGTGTGTGTGATGCATATTATTACTTCTGCTTACACTGCACTGAATCATATTGTACGCCATCTCATAATCTCTCAGAAATTATCTTAAAGTGTATTATCTTTGAGTACTTTTAGTTCTGTTGCTTTTTTCTCCAAGATTCCACTGAAATGGGGACTTAACTGTTTGGACATTCCTGGTCAACTCATGTAAATAAAAGAGTAAATTAATTTGTGTGATAGCTTGAATGATGGTTTCCAGCTGAAAGCATTTTAAAGTGATTGTTGTGAATGTAAAATAGCTTGTGTTTGTAACTTTCTGTTTTGATGTAATAAATTATTGATGACAAGCTGTCTGTTAAAGTTATTCATATTTTGTGTATTAAACTGAACACCATTGAAGTATAATCATCTAGTCTTAATCTCATTATTATATGTGAATTTTGTTATCCTTATACCGCTTTCAGTGATGTATATGTGTATGTGTATATATATATATATATATATATATATATATATATAAATTATTTGCTAAACATTTTATTTTGTTTACATAGCAAGATGTTTATCTATATTATAGTCATTATAAAATCTTCAGATATTTTTAACAGCTTTATTGAATTATCACTTAAGACACAAGCAAACATGCATTTATATAAAAGAAAACAAACCATATTAACATGTTCCCACACATTATACATCACATATTCTATTGTATAGTTGTAGCAGTCCACCATTACATACATTTTCAATTATTGCGTTCCCCTAGACTTCTAAAACATTATTCTGCATGTATTGTTCCCACAATTCCCATTTTGTCTATGTAATTTAGTCCTACTCATTTCTAAAGATCTCACTTCCAGTTCTTTTATCTCTGTTACAATAATCAGAACTTCAAATACGGTTGGTTTAGGCTTTGATTTCCATTTTCTAGTAATTGCTTTTTTGGCAGCCACCAGAACAAGGTCTTCCTATGTTTAAACAATTCAGATCCTGTATCCCAGCTCAAAAAATAATTTCCTAAGTTACACTGCTTTGCTCACCCAATATTTCTGACAGAGTACTCTGTTGTAGGGAATTTTTAAAGTCTGCTTACTAATTACACTTCTAAACTATACACTTCCCCATCACACCTCCAACATTTGCCATCTACCTGTGGAAAAACACTTTTGGGTCTGCTTGGTATATAAAAATGTCTATGAAAATACTTCCAAGCAAAAATCCTAAATCTTCTAGACTTTGTTGGATATTAGGGAGCCATACACACGTCCTCCCATTGTTTCCTTGTGAATTGCTTATTCACTCTTTCTTCCCAATCTTTTTTAACCTCATCTGATGATTCCTATAGTTATAGTGCAAAATATTATATGTCCTACTAATTATCCCTTTTTTAACAGCAGCTTCTAGATTCAACTAAAAACTCTAAATGCAGGTCATTCACTTAGGATTCCCCTATCCCTTTTTCTTTGCCTATACTTTGATATCAATCCCTGATAAGGGATGTCAGTCTCTAGCCTGTAGTCCAAATGTTTTCTTGGCCTCTTCATATTTTATAAACCTACCCTGTCTTGTTATTTGCTCCTAATACTTTGGTTCTTTTGCCATTTTTTCTGGTAAATTCCAGCCCCTTTTGTCTTTTCTCTGTATCCCTAATTGCTGTCATACCTGTCAGGAAAATCTCTCTCTTTCCCTGTTTTGGCTTAGTAAATACTTAATATTACTTTATGAATATAATATTCTGTATGGCTGTTATTCTCTTCAGGCTCTGCTTCCAAAACCCCACTCTCTCATTTCTTGAATTTCCCCACTGCTTCATCATCATCCCTTTCCACTTTGAACTATAGCTTTCCGCTAGTGTTATGTATATGACCCTTAACTATGTAGCTCTAAAATATCCCTTCAAATCAGGTAATCCTAAAACATCTTGTTCTATTGGAAGGATCAGCTTATCCCACTTTGGCCTTTGCCTGCTTCCCCTCCTAGATAAAATCCTTCAACTGTTTATCAATTACTGTCCAGAACATCTCCTCTGGGTGATAAAATATTTCTGACCTGTATATAAAACTAAATGTTGTAACTTCTTGTATCTTGCTATCCATATCTATAAACAAGAATTTCCAGTTCCTCAGATTTTGTATTATCTTTTTAGTCTCTTCTCACATATCCTTAGCTGATATAATAGTATCCTTTAATCTATACTCCTAACTACTTCATTGTGTCTTCATAAATAAGGGTACTGCTGAACCAATTTACGTGTGTGTACATAGTTTACAACTATAGCCTTTGTTGCATCTTCACTAATTTTATATTCTGAAAAGAACTGAAACTGTTTCAAAATGTTCCACAACACTGAGATGTCCTTTTCTGTTTTATCAGGTACACAAAAAATATTGTCTGCAAATAAAGCCAGCTTTTCTTGATTGCCATACTAATTATATCCTTGAATTTCTGAGTACATTATTTTTTTGCTAATGGTTCCAAATATAATGCAAATAAAAAGGGGAAAGAGGATGCCCTGCCTGGTTCCTTTGTTCAGATACAACTTATCAGAGAGGAACACTCCCACTTTAATTTTCACCTCTGATCCCTCGCATAACCTCCTAATTAACCTTATTATTGTAATAGGGAATGCAAATGCTTTCATTGCCCTACTCATAAAATCATAGATTACTCTGATGAATGCTTTCTCTGCATGCAAGAGCAGTATTTCCTTACATTCTGCTTCCCTCTAGTTCATCATTGTTCAATTAATGCTGCCAAATATTTGCCTTCCCTCCACAAACCTACATTGACGTATATGGGTCAGTCTTGGTGACAGTTTTGCTATTCTTTTCTAGCTATTATAGACAAAAAAATATATAATCATGGTTTAAAACTGAAATGGGCTTATATGAAGCTGGGTCTGGTGGGTCTTTACCATCTTTAGGCATTACAGCCACGATAGCTTTCTTCTGGGATGTTGGTGCTTACCCTCTTTTTAAAATACTGTTAAACAAAACCTTCCAGATTTTTATCAGTTTTCATACCTC
The DNA here is from genome assembly GCF_019279795.1 of Protopterus annectens. Taxonomy (NCBI): domain Eukaryota; kingdom Metazoa; phylum Chordata; order Ceratodontiformes; family Protopteridae; genus Protopterus; species Protopterus annectens. Next base: position 717,753,463 of record NC_056743.1, on the reverse strand, counting down.
CTAGCTTCTGGACTTCTACAGGAATATCATCTATTCCTGGAGACTTTCATTGTCACCATTTTTATCTCATTTCCTCCTGTCTTAACTGTTAATTGTCGAGCCTCATCTACCTCTAACCTTGGCATACGTAAGACTTTCATAAATATTTATATTTGTGGTCTTTCTCAGTTTCCACATTTCTCAGCTTTATAGAAATTGTATTATTTATTTATTTATTTACTGGGAAATTCCAACTGGACATGGGCCCTTTTTCAGTGGAGGCCCAGGGAGAAAAGCTCCAAAGAACAATAAATGAGCAGCAGACTACATGAAGAACAATTGAATATACATACAATAGCAAATAATACATACTGCACTTAACATTAACTATACATTTTTTCATGTAAATAATGAAAATTTTCATAAAATTTCCAAAATATCACTAATACAGCTATAGGATCTCTGGCTGTTTTTCTTGTTATAGGCTCCTAAGTTTGGCAATAACCCTTTCTTCCCCTTCTAAGTCATTGTCATAAATGTTTTTGTGCTGATATAGTTGCTTATCAGGAATCTTTCTAAATTCATGCATATTATCCAGTTATGCCCTTACTTTCTCTTTATCACTCTGCACTTGTGGCTTTTCTTGTTCTGTGAGATTCCCCTTATTCTGAAGTACTTTAACCTTTGTCAGATCCTCTAAATAATTATTGTTAACTTCTTAACCATATCTGTTTTTCTTGTATCTCTACCCTACTTTTAAATTATTTTTCATTTTATTCTACTCATTATCTATATCTTCTAAAAACATTTCTATCTTCCCTAATAACTCTTAAATAATTTCTACTGCCCATTCCGTAAATTCCTCTCATTTTAAGAAGTAGGTGGGAAAGTCCCAGAGTCTCATTTTTATTTCATTGTGCTCCATTTTTATCTTTGTTATAAATGCATGATCTGAAATAGTGATTGGATGTATTTTGTAGCTTTCAGTTAAATACATATGTTCATGTGAAATATAAATGCTATCTAGTCTAGCCCAGTTATTGTACCTTGGGGAATAATATGTAGATTCTCTCCAAGTTCCTACTACTGAATTCATGTCTTCCATACCAAATATTTTCACAAATTTCTTCAGAAATCTACACTCTCTTGTTATATTTCCCTTCTAGGTCCCCTGATGCATCCTCCTTGCCATTGCACATCAAGTTCCAGTCCCCACCTACAAGTAATATTCTCAGCTGAAAGCTGATTATTTCTCCAAAGTTTTCTTAATCTCCATAATAACAGTTTTAGGTTGAATATAAATGCATGACAGCATAATTCTCCTCCCTCTCGTGCCAGTAGCCCCTTACTACCACAAATCTACCATTATTATTTCCCCCCTCTCTTATTGCTATTAGAGCTTCTCTAGCAATTAAGTACTCCCCCTTTCCCCTGATATTCTACTGAATATCCACCTTGAAATCTTTTATCAAATTCACATGCTCCCTTCTTTCCAAATGTCTCCTAAAATCTTCAAATATTGTTTTGTCTTTTTTGTTTATCAAATGCATTTCTCTGTATAAGAACATATTAATTTTAATCTTTGAACAAAGGAATATGAATGGCAAATGGAAGCTTACATTATCATCTAATTGTCTATAATTTTTCCTTTCAGAAATTTGTCTTTATATTTCATATAATCCATTATAACATTTATACCTGATACATGCATAGTCCATAGAACACTAACCAACTTTTTTCAGTGTGTCTTCATGTGAGATGGTAAATAGAGTCTTACCACTCTACCATAGGGTTATGCCATCCATATAATCATACATTATTTATATTTCTCCTTAGGGTCTCTTGAGAAATGGCAAAGATTCAAAAACTGTCTAGCACAACTGCTTTGCATCAGACAAAATGCATCAGTGAACTGAATGGTGCTTTTCTATTGGAACAGCCATATAGAATCAATTTAGTCAAATAAATTAAATGGATTACTTCTTGACCTCATGATGAAAATTATTTTAGTCTTGGGAAAAGAATGGTTCAGTAGCTACTGACAATACCAGTGGAATGTCAAGCATCACATCCTTTTTTTCTGATTCTTGTGTCAGTATGATCTGTGCATAAATGTATCCAATTCAACAGCTTTTTTATGCTGCCAATTTTTGAGCAGCTAAAGACTTGTAGGCCCATACCTCTCATCTGCCCATGATTTTGTGTAATGCCCTCAGTTTTGTCGTATATATTTGCCCTGTCTCAGGTAAAAAAAAAATCTGGTAAATCACTGAGGATTACAGTTAGTTAGCAATGTGATAATTAGAGTTTCATATTGCTTTTTGTTTAGAAAACACATTATGATACAATATCTGTTGATCAATTAACTATTTAAGTTAGAGTAATGTTTAAAAATTATCAAGATTTCAAACTCCATTTTTTTTTACTTTGTCAGGAATGTTTTGAGCAAAGAAGACAAGATGTATGAGCAGGCTTGTAGTGGTGTGTTAGCTTTTCTTTGCTTCCTGTTTTTTTTCTTTTAACTCTTTAACATGTTTTACTTTTTCCAAATGTAATATTCTTGAGGTGGTTTTCTTTTGACTCCTACTTGACGTATCGCTCCACCTTAGCACTCTCCACATTAGAGAATAAACAGTGAAATCCAAAGGAACCAGGGCTGGTGTGAACCTCCCCACACACAATCCAATAAATAAACAAACAAACATGCAACAGAGTAATCTAAAGAAGGACATTTAATAAGTATTGAGTGCTTTCACCCACAAAGTATGCTGGCTTTTTCAGAATAATACCAACAATCACATTAATACATTTATACTACATTCATTAAATTAGTATGCATTCAATTCATGTTTAAATTTATAGAAATAGGATGGAGATGTCAGAGACAATTTTGCAGATTAAATAAAAGTCTGACAATTTTCTGGTTTAAACTATTCTATAAATATCAATTTTTTTAAATCATAGAAGAATGAATGTTGAGTAAGTGATAAGTTGTTTAAATTAAAAGTATGCATTGTTTTTATAACGAAATTTTTACATGACTTCAATTTGTTAAATTGTTTGTTATTGTAATTTGATGCTAATTAAGAGCTTGAGTTGATTAGATACTAATTTATTGAATGTAGTATAAATGTATTGATATGATTTATTGATTTATTTATTTGTAATTTTTAACTGGGTTAGTCCATTGGCCTGTTTTCAGTGGAGACCCGAGGAGAAAAGCTTTAACTTACAATACAATACTATACAATTTGTAAATCATTGCAAAAGAAATAGTATAGATTACAGGAAATACATATTTTGGACAGACTAGAATGAAAAATAGATTGCAGGCTTAGAAAAATGTTCTATAGTAATTACAGGCATAACTACAAATGAGTGTACACAACTGAGGTTACACATTAGAATTAGCTTGGTATTATGTAAGATGTATGTAGGTGAGAGGCATATATAATTGGTATCGCTGTTGTCCTCAGAGCACAAGAAATTATTGTAAGAAATGGATTGAGAGTCATAAGTTACAGAGTGGAGTCAATGAAGACAGCTTAGGTAGCAATATGAGAGATAGCAAAGAGGTGTAAGTAGAGAGAGTGGGGGAGATTAATTAGAATCTTGGAAATGTTAGGTGCTGGCATTTAGGAGGAAATTTTTGAGTTTGGATTTAAAGAGATTTCTGCTAGTAATGGTTCAGATGTTAGGAAGTTTAAATTGGCCATCAATTATAATTCCTAGGAGTTTTGTATGTGGGTCAGCTTTGAATAATAGTGTTATCAAGAGAAGAAATGGTGAAGGCGGTTTTGAGGTGAGAGAAGGATTTGGAAAGAAAGAATAGAAGTTTGTATTTCTTGTAATTAAATATCAGTTGGTTGTTGGTGTTATTCTGAAGAAGTCCAGCGTATTTTGTGGACAAAAGCACTTAGTTTTTATTAAATTTTCTTCTTTTGGTTATGCTGCTGTATGTTTTTTGGATTTAAGTAAGAGAACAAGCCTTGCATCATATTTTCAATGGCATTTTTACAGTTCTGAGGGAAAAAACAGTTATTTTATCACTTGATTGTTACTGGTTATACCTGTCATTTCATTTTCAAGGCTGTTTCCAAAATGACATTTAGCCCCAAATTTTCTCCCCATAGCAAACATCTGTGCAGTTTTTCTTTTGTTAAAACAGTTAATGACATTACCTCAGTGAGTCACATAATGTGTATATACTAATGCAAGACAGATCAGATTCAGATATCCCTTTTTATGTCCACATAAGGATGCCTACCTCTTTTAATTATGTCCACATACGGATGTCTACCTCTTTTAACTCTGACTACAGGTCCCAAGTACAATAGCTGAGTAAACATGCTCTTTAAAGTCCCTTGCTAGTTTTCAGGGATGCATAGCTCCTTCCTTCTTACAGCACTACTGTGTGCTATCTGTTCGTCTGCACATTGTTTGCTAATATGGTTCAGCTGTATGTATACCAAATGCATATTTCTTTTATGAGTCAGAACTTTTCTTTGAAACCTGAGCTGTCTTCTTTCTTGAGTATAATAACTCAAACTAGATACATTTTTATTGCATTAGTTCTTCAAATGACCCCCTTAATTTAAATAAGCCTTTTCTTTCTGTATCTCATGACAGAATTCTACACCTTTATGCATTATTTTGGGGTCTCATTCAGCCTAGAATGCTTATAATTTTGCTGTATAAACATGTCATAAATCTTCTCAGACTATATTCTCACTTTTTTAATACTATTAAGTTATAGTTATTCTGGTTATTATTTAAAAGGCTATCATTGATCCGCAACGGTGGTGCTGCGGTAGCGTTGTCGCCTCACAGTAAGACGCTGTCTGGTTCAATTCTCAGCTAGAGCGTCTTCTGTGTGGAGACATGCATGAATGGGTGTACCTTTGTTGAAGGTTGTGCATCAGGGCTGGTAACTTGGCATGTAAAAATCAACTACCAATCATTAGCGGACCAGAGTTCCGCTGTGGCGACCCCTAACTGGGAAAGCTGAAAGACACAACAACATTTAAAAGGCTATCATTCTGGATGTCACGTTGTGTATTTTATTTATTGGCCTCCCCTCTTTGATTTAAGTATTAAGAAATAATATTTAAATAGTTTTCAATAGTCCATGTTCATTGTGTTTGTGTAGCATAATGCATTAGTACATTGTTCAGTAAGCAACACAGATGGACACTGAAAGCTGTAAGAATTTCTTATGGAATGCATACCTATTGCAAATAAGTTTAAAATGTACCCGCTGTACCTTTTCCTTAAGTTCCACAACTAAATATGAATTTATAATATAACTCAGGTTAGTCAACTGCTTGTCTGCTATTGCTCAGCACTGTTTTATTTTCAGTTTGTGTTCTCTCTCCTGCAGAGTGCTGCTTTGCATTGTAATATAAAAAGCGCAAGTACTACTGTAAGAGCAGTGCTCAGAAGACTAATCTGCATTTTGGGGTGTCACCTGGTTCTTCCATCTTTAGATGTTGTTTCCATAACCATAAATAGTACAGCTGTGTGTAGTCTGGATCATGTATGCCATTGGTTATTACCTGTTGTGTAGCTCTAGGTCATGCTGAAAGAACCTATGCATAAAATGGTGTCAGAGAGAGGGATTTGACTTTGAGTGTAACATTGATGGGTCTACTTTAAACGAAAATGCGTTACGTCAAACACCACTCCATCGACACATATACACCGAACCGTGAAATAATCGAACATATAAAACTCAAAATACTGAATTGTCATACTTGGGCCAACCCCACCGCCCAAAACATAATACCCACCCAAACAAAATAAATAAACCACAAACAAACACCAACCAAAACCCTTCTTCTAACCCTACACTAAACCCTACATACATCACTATCTATGCACTATCCTTAACTCTTCCCTAACCCTAAAGTCCGTAACTACCACAAACTTACCCTACGGAGATATAAAATAAATAAACCACACACATACACTAACCAAACACCTACCTCAAACCCTACACTAAACGTTAAATACATTACCTATCTATGCACTTATTTTAAACCGCACCTTAATCCTAGCCCTAATGTCCGTAACTACTGCACACTTACCTTATGGATCTGTAGTTCACACTGGCCAACCAAAACACTTCGACATTTTGAATTTCGTGCTTTTGTGCATTTGCTGGATTCGTGGTTTGCTGATTATGTGTCAATGAACTCGCATTCAACGTAATGCGGTTTCGATAGAATAAAGTAGACCCAATATTGATGACACAGTATTACATTCAAAGGTGCACTCCATTTCTCAATAATACAAACAACAATTAAAATGAGGAAAATGGTAAAAAACATCAAATGTGCTTGTACTAGAGCCCCAGCTGAATGTTAAAATAACTAAACTCCATGACAAAATGAGTGAAAAATGGCAAACTGACATAGGAAACTGATGAAACGACTAGTGGAAAAATTTGCACCAAACTGTCAACACTAAATGAAAAGATTAACATGAGCATTAAATTTAATAAATGGGTTGCTGACCAACAAGATAAGCCGGAGCACATAGAAACCACACAGTAGTAAAAACCTCTCAGATGAATAAGTCACTTCCCTTTTGAATTCACAGGCAGCATTTGGGACTTGGCAACAAATGAAGCTCAGACACTGTTTTTGATTACAGAGACACTTCAGTCATGGAAACAGTACTTCCACATACTCTACCAGCAACCTTGGGTCTACAGGGGTATTTGTCAGAAACCTGGAAGCACTGTTTGCAGAAATATGAGTTCTTCACTGTCTCAGATTTCATATCAGAAGAAATTAAAGAGATATAATGATATTTCTTTATCTTGCTGGAAGTTACACCATAAAGGTGTTAAATAAATTTGTTGTTATTAAAGAGTAGGAGTCTGACTTGCCTATTATTAAGGACATTTTAAGAAATATTATGACCATAAAAATAATTAGTTGTATATATTCATCATTCTTTTTTTGCTTGCATCCAAAGGCCACTAGATTCTATTAATATATCTGTGTGTGTGTGTGTGTGTGTGTGTGTGTGTGTGTGTATGTATATATATATATATATATATATATATATATATATATATATAGGTTCATAGGTTGGTACTAGGCTATTGGCCCTAGGGCCTATACAAGCCTAGCCATAACACTTCCCTGGATATTTCTTCCCACAATATTTACCTCCCTGGATCCCTGTCTAGCAGGGCGACTGACGTTATCCCCAAGGTGAATTTCCTATCTCCCATCCAGTCGTCAAGGTTCCTTTTGAAGAGGGCCAAGGAGGTGCTCTGCTTGACATGTATGGTCAGTCTATTCCAGAGTATGGGGAGTCTCTGGGTCAGGAACCTATCCCAGCAGCATGTTTTGTTCATTGTGATGACAGGTTTAGATCCCTGGAGTGTGTGGCTCTGAGGGATTGGGATTTCTTTAAGTGGAGCATGTCCAACAGCTCAGGGTTTGACATGGCCTTGTATGTTAAGCAGAAATCGCATCTGAATAGACAATATGCCACAGAGTATAGCTGGAGTTTTTTTTAGATGGTCAACATAGGGCATCTGCTTTAGGCCTGTGATTCTTTTACTGAGGTATTTCTGCAGCCTTTCCAGCTGTTGCAGATGTCTTGTGTGGTACATACCAAATGGTATATATTTATGTATATCTGTGACTGCACTGTGTCATAGTGCTACACAATGTGAACTGGGAGAATTGTGTTTGCATTTCTGAGTTATAGAATCGGGTCAGACTTAACTCTTGAGAAAGATGAGAATGTGTGTAGGACAACAAAATCAAATAATATTCAGATGAGTAAGCCTGATGGGGATCTGGAGGGTGTAAAATTAAAATGAAACAAAAGTCTGCCAAAAGGAGTAGAAATAATCTATTAGTGCACTGTTTAATGCAAGAAAAGCCTCAAACTACATTGCATTATCATCCATGTTATGCAGAATTCCTCCCTAACCCAATTAATAAAGTTCATAAATAAAATTCATAAATTATTCCCAGGCTAACTGCCCTTGTGGGCTAGTCCAAGCCCAGTCAATTACCCCAAGTGAGAACCAAACCCTGCACCTTGTGCCTATAAGTTGAATACCTTAACACTATGCCAGTCTCCCACCCTTGCAGACATATTTATTTTCCTTAACTTGATGAAATCCAAGTGGATGGGGAACAGGAAAATCCATTCCTGGTTTGGCACCTATGTCTCTAATGGACATGGGCAGAGTGTAAATGTTTCATCTCCCAGGCCCCTGCTTGTAAATGTTTCATCTCCCAGGCCCCTGCTTGTAAATGTTTCATCTCCCAGGCCCCTGCTTGTAAATGTTTCATCTCCCAGGCGCCTGCTTGTAAATGTTTCATCTCCCAGGCCCCTGCTTGTAAATGTTTCATCTCCCAGGCCCCTGCTTGTAAATGTTTCATCTCCCAGGCCCCTGCTTGTAAATGTTTCATCTCCCAGGCCCCTGCTTGTAAATGTTTCATCTCCCAGGCCCCTGCTTATACTTAACAAGGGTACAAGAACCTGTCAGAGATTTGGGATGCATGACTGGGCTAAAAATGTCCTTGTGGTTTTTAGCCTAGAAAACACATATGAACCTATGAACTCTGGAAGAGAGTTCATTGAAAATATTTACTTTGGTGCACCTAAAAGACTTTAACATGATTGAAAATTGTGTCTGTTAGGATGCTGCAGTATAGATATTTTGCAATGATTTCTTATTATTTTGATATATAATGGAAAGTATATTGGAGTTGCAACTCAAATTATGAGTGGTTTCAGTGAATTTAAGTGCCACATTTGTTAACACTGTGAGAAAAAAGTTGTGGCAGAGAATGGAGGAGAAGGATTTTACTTTACAAATGGATTAATAATATTGTCGCCCTTTATGAAAATAAGTGGGTACAAGTTAGAATATCAAAAATACTTTTTACTCAAAGATTCTATGCCAGTAAAGGGATAAGACAAAGGTACAGACTGGCTTCTTGGCTCTTTATAAGTTTATATATCTTGTATTGTTGAAGAAATTGAAAATGTCAGCAATGATGCCTCCAAAGTGAGTGAAACCTGTTATGCAAAAAAATATTAGCCGCATCCCTCAGCACTTTGAGTACATCTAGAAGTTGTGAACAAGTTTGTCTGACAATCATTTATGGATTAACATGAACAAAATCAAGATGACAGTTTGCAGTAATAAAAGAGAGAGTATGAGGTGTAGACATTGGTGGAGAGAGGACATTTTGTAAGAGGTTCTGTACTTTACCTGTTTTGATGTAATTTTTTTTTCAAATAATTGTGGCCAGCAAAGACATAAAGAACATACTAACAGTAAAACTGAGAAAGCCAGTTTAATGACATAGTAGCATAAAGTGTTGACAGTGACCCGAGTTTGATTACCAGCTTGACTAACAATGGTGATGGCAAGGATGATGGGAAATGCTTATCCTGGAGTGGGGGTAGGAGGTGAGCTGGTTTTCTGATTGACTGTGGCTGCCACTCCATTGCCAAGGGACACAGATCTCACAATCACTGAAAGTAGGAGCCAGACCAGGAGGAATGTGCACTGCATCTGTCCAAACCTGTGATGGTAGTGCCTGTCCCTGCATGCAAAGGAGCACGCATGCTTGTCTGAGTTAGAAGTGCTGGTAGTCCCTGCAGAGTGGCAGATGTGTATGCCATCACAGTGGAGTTGTTAGGGCCATAACTGAAAAACACTTTTGATCTCCAGGATGGTAGTGAAAGCACAAGCTCCCACCATTATCTCTGCCCATCTGATGCACCCCTGTAAGGCTCTCTCACTAGTGGATCTGATGGAAGTTCCCAACATCCTGGAAACAAACTCCCATGTACCACTGTGAAGGCTTGGTGGTTGGTGGCCAGATGGGAGAAGAAGATAAAAAAATTGACAAAACATGTTATGCTGATGTGAACATGGATGTTAGGCTGGCTAGCTCTTCTATATAGCTATATATCACAGTCTGCACCATGTGCTTGTTTCGCCCATGTCTGCGTGAATGTGCTTCCCCTCCACCCTAAGGATCGGCATGTCCTCCCCTGTCCATGTAGTAATTTGCCTGAGCCACTACTCAAACATGAGTTACCAAAATATAATGCTGTAAGTGAGAGTTACTTTCCACTTATTAGGAAGGTTGTAAAGAAGTTTGGTCAGGGAGATGGAGAAGATCAAGTCGACACACTTTTTAAAATTTTTTGTGGAAATGCAGTGTGATCATTATAGTCTAGATTATCTTTTTGACATAAAAATTAAAGAACGAGAACAAAGTTCATGAGCTATGAGTTTGAGGTTTACAAGTGGAATACTGATGTAACTCCGTTCGTAAACAAATGATGAGGAGAAGAGTCCTTGTGATAACAAGACAAAGGCAGCACAAGGACACTGCAACATATATGTGATATCGTACCTTACTGGACTGGCATAGGTTCTGCAGTTACTCCAGTTTAGCCCAAAAGATGAAGTAATTACAAAACCTATGTCAGTCCAATAAAAGGTATTACATTTCCAAAACCTATGTCAGTCCAATAAAAGGAATTACATAACATCTGTGACTGAATGTTTTGGTGTTTTCTGTTAGTGTACCGACATTTCATTTTTTACTTTTTTCTGCCAAAGCAAACTAAGATCTTGTTGAAACAGTGGCAGTATGTCCCCTCTATAACTATAAAATGAACTGTATATTGCGTCAGATTTCTGGTAATCATTGGGGATCTGAAGGAATTATTATTTTATGTAAAATCAGAGAAGAGAATGCCACCAAATATTTAACACTCAATTTATATGTAAGACGCAAAGTAAAGGTATGGTTCTGATGAAGTCCTGTGTCAAAAGTGTGGATAAAAGTATTTAAACAATAAAAAATGCATTCATATTGTGCTGGCTGGATCTTTAGGCATACTTGTGGATTATTAAAGGTATGTTTTTAGTTTGATGTTGAATTGAATATTTAAACATAAATATTTGAAAATATTTATTTACAGTTGTATGCTGGATGTGAGTTATCTTAGAAATGGTTTCAGAAAAGGCTATCATTAGGGTAAGATATAACATGGGCCCCTACAGCTGGTGGAAGTCATTTCTGATTCTGAGACAGGCCCACTGCAGCGATAATAAATGGTCTGTATGTTCACAGTGGTGGGTCTTCTCAGCTGAGCTATATGTTAATGAGGTATTCCAGAGGAGCAGTCTATGATAATTAACCATGTGCTGTTCCCTGGAAGTACCTGCAGTAAGGCATTTATGCAGCTGAGTGATTCAGAGAGTTAATTAACTTAAGAGTTCACATTTACTCATTACTTTCAATGTGTGAAATTGTGTTAGAGGTAACTGCTGCCTACAGGTTGTGGAGGGTATATGTGCATGTATATGTCAGAGGCTGCATGTGTGTGTGAGTGTATGCAGAAGGATAAGTGCTCTCAGGTGTGTGTGTGTGTGTGTGTGTGTGTGTGTGTGTGTGTGTGTGTGTGTGTGTGAGACTGTGTCACAGTTGAAGATTAGTTAGAGGATTAGTAGGGTAAGTGTGTGTCAGTGTGTGTGTGCTTGCATGCTCGGAATGGCTATAGTACCTGTAAGGAGCAAGACCTGCAATATTTGGGGGCAGGACAATAGACACCAGCAAAAATTAAACATTGCATTAAAGTCGCTTAAAAAGTTAATGGAACAAAGGTTTTTTTAACATGAAAGACACTAGCCACAATGGATACTCTTTAAATATTACCCTAACCTGAATTAAAAGGTTAACAGAGCAGTAGTTTTGCAGCACAAAAAGTATATGAGGGATACTAGATTCCAGAGATGCTCCTTAAATATCACCCTAATATTGCTTTTAAAAGAGCTCCAAACCCTGTATTGTTGGCAGAGAAAGCAACTCATCAACATAGCAGTGCTTTAGTTCTCTGTGCTAACATTAGACAGCAGGGACACTCCTTAAATATTATCCTAAGTAAAAGAACAATGGGAAAAAGCTTTGAACCCCATATTCGTAGCTCATAAAGCACCTCATGAACAAATCAGAGTTTAAGTCCTCTGTGTTAACTTGTTGTATCTTTCGGCTTTTCCCGGTTAGGGGTCGCCACAGCGAAACTCCGGTCCGCTAATGATTGGCAGTAGATTTTTACATACCAAGTTGCCAGCTCTGACGCACAACCTTCAATGAAGGTACGCCCATTCACACCTGTCTTCACACAGAAGACGCTTTAGCTGAGAATCAAACAGGACAACGTCTTACTGTGAGGCGACAACTGAGGACTTAATATAAAGCACTACTTACACAGTGATGTATTTTCTGAACAATACAAGATATGAAACTGTATTGTCTGGTATTACTGCCTGTAATGGCCATCAGTCACAAAGGACAGGGCAGGTATAAGGCAAATGCAGGGATGTTCTATAAATTTAGGGACATTTGTGAGGGATCAGGATATGCCAGTTTGGGGGTGGGAGCTGCTATAACTCTAAATGTCTCTGCTCAAGACTTCTGGACAAAACTGGGAGGAACATTAGATGATACCATAGAATTTATAAGTATTCATCTGATTCACTTAAAAGTTAATAGAGCAACAGGTCTAACATCACAATGCCATTTCTGGACAGTAAGAAGAATGAAACTCTAATGTCTGGCATTATTTACTCACTGTAATCCACCATGGTTTACAATAGGCAGAAAAAATATAAAAATATACATATAGCATGTCCTGTAAACTCATGGATACATAGGGGATATTGCAGCACTTGTGTGTGTTTCAATATGTGCCCGTGTGTGGCAGAATGAATGACAGGAACTGAGTGTGCCAATGTGATAGATAGGTCATCATAGGTGATTACCAGTGGAAAGTGCTGAGTAGAACTAGAGGTAACACCATGTGGTTCAGTGTCATACAAATTATGTGATAATGAGGTATTTCCTCTTTGCAGCCAGTGTGTCTCTGAATCAAACGTTTGGTGATCTCAGTAGCAGCCATTTTGCTGCAGGGCTTAGTACCAGTGTGTGTGTGTGTGTGTGTGCGTGTGTGTGTGTGTGTGTCTTTTTTTTTTTTTAATGAATCCCTGGGTTAATGTAACAGGATATCTGTTGATACAACAATAAATATTTGACTGACTACATTTCTTTGATGCAGCCTTTATGAGCAGAATGCTTTACTCATGCTGGAATAACCAAATTTCTTTTCCCACTTTTGAGAGTGGCTCATTATATTTAGTATGCATAGTATCTGCAGTTTCTCCAAACCCTGGTGTGAGAATAATAAAGTAAGTGGAATGCAAGGGTTGTGCTCCCCCAAATCAGTAGACGTGGGACTTTCATCCTTGCTAGCTGTAAGTTAGTGCAGAATATATTTGCATGGTAGACTTGCTATGTTCAATGTGTATGTTTTGTGTTCTGAAACAGGTAGTCCAGTATATATTTTGCCACACATTTGTACTTTGAATGATGAGTTTCAACTGATAGTAGTAGAACCATTTTTCACATCCTTATCCTCTCACTTGTTTTAAATTTATTAGAATAAGCACTGTATACCTAATAAAACTTTCCACATGACTTTACTTGGAATAATGTTATTATTAAGGGATTGCATATTTTATATTATGGGAATAAGCCAGCTGCAAAAAATGACAGTCCATCAAATAATGCATCAGCAAACACAATGGAAGGAAAATGCATAAATATCTGTCTTGCTGACAACAACCTGTTTCTCTATGAAATCACTGACATTCTACATTAATATTCTGTCTGCAAGATTTGGCTAATTCAAAAAAGTCATGTTTGATGTTTGCTTCTGCAAATACTACTGTCATTGGTTAACTGGTTTTGTCAACTTGTAAGTCCAACAAAGTGTTATTCCTGCTGATGTAGGAACCCTTGTTGACTCCACAACTGAGTACTGGCTGCAAGTAACATGGCTGTCAGTCAAAACCACATTTGTTCAAGTTGTTTTGTACAAACTTATTTAGTCCCAACCTGTATCATGAAATGAATGACAAAAAAGAAAAGATGAGGAAGGTGATAAATGAAAACCTGGAGACATGTTGTAAATATGGGTGAAGAAAAGTGTAGGGGTGAAACTGGGGAGGGCTACAAAAAGGTTAGAAAAAAGGCTGTAGAAAGCACCAGTTAAGGAAAAACAAGCCAGAAGAAAGTATATCATAAGACCAAGCAAACATACAAAGGAGAGGACTATGAATTTTATAGGATGAGCAAAGTAAATTCATATATTTTGTGGAGCATTACAGGAATCAGCTGAATATCGGGTTACTTTCAAAGGGAAGGATGGAGTTAAAAAGTAATATGAATCAAACAGAAATAGGAAATTCATTTTCCAGTTTTTTATTTGCTTATGAATAAGGAAACTAAATGCCTTCATGAAAACGTAATAAAGAACAAATTAGGTCAAATAGATGATTGGGAATGTGACAACAGAGAAGACATAGTGGATTTCAATTAATCTTTGATAAAAAGGGGCAAGTTCTGGCTGAGTAATCTACAAGAATGTCAAGAAAATTGGTAGCAGTATTTTATAAACCACTGACAAAACTATACATTGTCTCATCAGAAACTGTAGTTGTTCCAAAGGGCTGGAAAATAATGAGTGGCATTTTTTGTATAAATATTTGTCTGGAAATAACCAATGAACTTACAGGCCTGTTAGTCTTACTTTGCAAAGGTTATGCTAGGGGATGTGAGTTATACCCAATAGACCTCTTCTGCGCAATCTTCTAGAATCCTTGCCAGTCTAGGTTGATTTATTTCAGCATTTATCCACCACTGAGGTAGACCGGGGCTGCCCTACAGGTATGATGTATTTGGAATTTAGTAATATCTTTGACACTATAAATGTCGAAGGGCATAGAATGTAGAGTAGAGTGGTGAGGGACTGAAATGGACTGAATGGAAGATTCTGTATAGAATACCTGTAGAAGCATGAAAAGTATTTATGTGTTGCAGAGCTTTGTATTAGCCTCTCCTGGTCAGAATGTTTGTGGCAAACATTCCACCAACATTGAAAAAGACTGACCTGTTCACTAACTGCACAAATACTAATGCAAAAATCACTGGTGGTATAGCCAGGCTTCAGTCAGTTATGATGTAGAGACACAGTGCAGTGGTGACAAGTGGAGTAGCCAGGCTTCAGAGAGACATGATACAGTGGCCAGAGGTGGAATAGCTAGGTTCCAGTGAGACATGGTGCAGTGGTCACAGATGGAGTATCCAAGCTACTGCAGGACAATGGCTCAGTGCTTAAGGTCAAGTAGTCAGGATCCAGTGAGGCATAATGCAGCGGCTGCAGTTGGAATTGCCAAACTCCAGTGAGACCTGGTGCAGTGTACACCACAGGAATATAGATGGCAGATTAGATTATATGCAGAAAAATTGAAAGTTTTGTACTTTTGTGGTGAGTGCTAAGGTGCAGTGCTGAACATGGGCACCTGATGTTTATGCTCTGTTACTTAATATAATCGCCACAATGACACTATGAGAAAAAGCTAGTTCTTTTTTTCTTTCTTTTTATACAAAAAGTCAAGTATTTGCCTCTTTTCCTCCTTCAGTGAATTACATTTTTTTTAAACATTGAGCTCAAATGCTCTCAAATTTGATTGATAATGGATCTTAAATTCATAGCTGTTGGGCCTCATACAGTCCTCAGACCAGCATAATTCTAGATAAGGGATGTTATTATACTACATTATTAGCTTCACTGGGACTTCTTTTTTTTTTGAGACTATGAGATATGAATGAATGTATAATTAAATCCTTGTGGTCATTACAGTTTAAGACCCCTTCCCTTTTCAAAATGTTTCCTTCCCTAAGTGTATTTAAAACTGTGAATTCCAAAACAGGTTATAATACCCTCCTTTGTTTGGTGTCTGAAATAGTGTAATCACTTTCCAGTTGTTACTGCTTTCATACAGTTAGACAGCTACTCTTCCATTGACTCAGGTCTACTAGATGACCAATATGCATTAATTCTCTATGCTAGTTTAAAACACGGTCAGCAATATACTAATTATCTCAAGACAATTTAAGTAGTTTATCCTGAATAATCTTATATCCAGCTTTCTAACCTAACCTTCCTATAATCTCCCATAACATTTTTAGGTCTTCCTTATAATGTGGTAATGTTACCTCTATGTCATCCACTTATAACAAAATCTTTCTTTTTCCTCCTGCACAATCATAAGCTCTCATACTAGATCCTCTAATTGCTTCTGTCAGTGACCCAATGCAAATTGCAAACAGCAGCGAGGATATAGGACATCCCTGACTTGTACTCCTCCTTACTGTAATCTCAGCAGACAGTGGTGCCCTAATCTTCATAGGTTGGTACTAGGCTATCTTCAGTTTTTCTGTCGCTTCTTGATAGACCGTCCTCAACATTCCTACCCAGTTAGGTGAAAACCCACTTCGTTACAATAACTCTGTCAATTACCACCAATCCACCCTATCAAAAGTCTTCCCATTGCTGAGGAAAATTACAGCTAACTTTTTATCCCACTCCTGTGCATCCTCTATCAAAAAGCTCCAATCAAATTATCTGCTGTCCTTCTCCCTCCAACAAATCCTGTTTGATACTCATGTATATTTTTCGGTATTATCCTTTTTTACTCTGCTCGCTTGCACCGTCATAAAGTATTTATAATCAAGGATTAAAACTGAAGTCAGTCTATAAGAAGCAGAGAATATTATATCCTTCCCTTCTTTTGGCAATACTGATATTACCACTTCCTTCCAGAAAGGAATAAGAACACCTACCACTGAATAACATTTTCATTTTGCATCTTCCAAAACTCTGTTGGAAAACGATCACTTACTAGAGACTTTCCCTTTGCCATTCCTCCTCTATGCCAGTTCCACTTCCTCTCTAGTAATTGGGGTTACCACACTCTCTGCATCCTGTACTTCCATCTTCTTAGATACCCTCCATTCACCTCCTGTACTTTCACCTACCAAAGTACCCACTATCCAACATTCCATCTCTTCTACTGTATTTCTTCATAAATAAGACCTAACTAGAGAATAAGGCCTAGCATGGTTTTCCAGGGTGGTCGTGATATAAGCCCTACCCCAAAAATAAGCCCCAGTTAAGATTGTCAACAACACATGATGGATGTGTTGACTTATAAAATAATATTATTGACACCTCTTGACTGAGTTTAATCATTCTCTGCTCACCATTTTTGGACCATTTGGACACCCAACTTCTTCCCTTTCCAGAAAGTCATAAGATTCTTTCCCTGGGAGTCCTCCACAATTCTTACTGTAACCCTAATCATCACTCACACTTGATGGTTGAGATCCTTGGCCCATAAACACTGGCAGGTGTACTTTGATTGGTCAAAGTACAGACAACATGCGTAAAGCACACACGTGATTACGAATGTCTGTGGTTGTGTCTTCTTAACCGTCTCCATTTTGTGTTGCTACTCTGGTTTCATAAGTCTTCAATTAACCCCCCCAAGACAAGATGAGTGCAAAAAGAAAGAGCTATTCCATCGAGTACAAGAAAGGAATCATGGAGGACACCCGGGGAAGGAATCTGATGGCTTTCTGCAAAGAGAAGAAGTTAGATCTCCGAATGGTCCGAAAATGGCATGCAGAGTATGATAACCTCAGTCAAGAGGCCAATGAAGAAAATGCTAAGAAGTGCAAGTGTGGCTCAGGTAGGCAACCATTATTTCCTGAGCTGGAAGACATCACCTGTGAATGGATTGCTAACAGGAGAGCAAAGGCTTTGGTTGTGCGCAGGGCTGATATTCAAGCATTTGCCATTGCAATGGCACCACAGTTAGAAATATCCCTAGAAGAATTCAAAGCAACACAACATTGGCTGGATGGCTTCCTTCAGCGATATGAACGGACTCTAAGAAGATCAACAACACTGTTCAAGCTGGAAGATACTGAAGTTATTAAATGTGCAGTTGCGTTCAAGTCCTTTGTTGATGTCATCTTTTCTAAACACCAACTCTCCAACATGATTGCTATGGATGAAACTGCAGTGTTTATGGGCCAAGGATCTCAAGCAACAATTGATCAGAGGGGTGTCTCATTAATCTACATTCCCTCCACTGGTTACAAAAGTGCACGTGTTACCTGTATTTTGGTAATTCATCTGGATGGAAAGAAAACCCCACCTCTAATCATTAGTAAGGGCATGAAAGATAAGATTGAATGTGTTTCAGGCATTTACATTCTTGAAACAAAAAAGCCTGGTGCACACAAGCAGTTATAAGGAAGTGGGTCGATATAATGCTGCCACTTGTTTTGCAAGGTGGTGACAGAGGTCTGCTAGTCTGGGATTCAACCAGCACTCACCGCTCTAAAGACATAAAAAAATTCCTTGCATGGAGAAGAATAGATCAAACAGCGATTCCAGCAGGAATGACTGCCTATCTCCAGACTCTTGACATTGCAATAAACAAGCCATTTAAGGACCATTTGCACATGGAACTCAATGACTACATTGAAAATAGAATGGAGAGAAATCAGCATGGAAACTTTGTGAAGCCTATCCTGCAAGAGGTCATGCCTTGGGTGAAAAATTCATGGGATAACATCACCGACAGCTGTGTTGCCAATGCACTATGAGCAGGCTACTTGGATAAGCAGTGCTCATTTAAGGAGAGCTCTATTGCTAGACATGAGAGATTGGGGTCAATAGTTCTACAGGAAATGGAGTCACAAGAAATTCAGGCCGGAATTCAGGGGTTGAAGACTTATGAAAATGTTCCAGAAGATGCCATGACTGTATTTGAATAACTTTTCCATTATTGGGTCAACAGAATGGATTGCTTCTACTTTCAGTTTTATTCCCCTCCTCTAAAACACATGTATTGAGATTTTTCTGCACTTTCTGTTAAGCATGAAATACTGCACTGTGAAAGCCAAGGTGTAGATATTCTGAAGCTGAAATGTTTTTTGCATTGTTTCTGTTTGTGAAACCTCCCCATTTCTCCTAAAATTGCCCTAATTTCTCTGGTGTCTTTCCCAGGTGGGACATAAACTGCCATCAACATAATCTGTCTTTCCAAAAATGTGTCCTTTATCCCAGTATGCCTCCATTTCTGGTCTCCTATTCTATGTATCACCTGTAGAGGTAAAGTTCTGTTGACTAAAACAGCCACTCCCCTTCTTCTTGTATTTCTCCGTATCAAGTTAAAAACCACATTATCAGTCTCTCCTCAACCACTTACATTCACTTGCTTCCAAATGTGTCTCAATAATCACTTGCATCTGTGTCTTTGCCCTCCTTTGTTGCCCCAACACCTGTTCTCATTTGTTAATTCTCCTTATACCACTCACATTCCTGGCCTGACATTTAGACATTCCCTTTATCAATCCACTCTTCTTTCTTTCTCAGCAACTACTTTCATACATTTTACCTGCCCTCTCATACCCCTATAATTTCTTCTATCACATGCTCTAGACTTTACATTTTCATAAATCAGTTCTCAGCTATTCCCTTTAAAAACTATGCACAACTGTACATATATCGCTTCCACAGCCAGAGTCCGTTACTCTTTGTGCCACATTATGTACCTGAACACTCAGTGCTGACATGATTACTACAGTGTAATAATGGCATGCTGACTCATCTGCATGCTCCATCCTCTCACCACAATCTGAACTTCTATCTCTTCACAGAATAATAATCCTATCTATCAAATATTATACTGCTTGTCCACCTTGCTCCTGTGTCCCCAATACTTTTCCCCTTCATTGACAACTTTTTTCCACAATTCTTTCATTAATACCATTCTGTTTATTTATACTGGAGCGTCTTTTCCTTCTACTGTTACCTAACTTCCCTTTAAAATGATTCATCCCTTATTCCTCGATCACCCGATCTCGCCTCGCATCTGCAAGGCACAATTCTTTATGTCTTCTAATCATACTGCGCTATTCATTATAGTGATAATATCTCTAAATATATCCATGCTCCAGCAACTACTAGCTTATCCACACGAGGCCTGCAGTCCTTCTTCTGCAACCGTTGTTTACTCATCAATTTTTACATCTTGCAGAATGTATATTTTCTTCCAGAACTCCTCTAATTACCATCTGAAGGCCATTTGCATCATCATAATTTGAGAGCATTATTTCCATAACTTACTGCCCACAATGAAAAGCTATACATCTCTCTCCCTTAAGATCTCCTGATTAGTACAACATTTTTGTGTTTTTATCAATCAGTAATATAACCTCTGATTGCCTTCTCCCTCTAACTGCTTCATTTCCTGTTTGACATTAACTCCCTGGGCTGCCCAGCATTTACTTGCATCCCTCCCTTTCATTTTAGGATCTACTTTATTTTATACCAACATCACTCCCCCATCAGTCACTATATGCCATTGTTACATAATTCCTCAAACAGCAAATGCATTTCCATCCACTACAACTCATTACACATCTCCCTAAACCTGCTCTCCATAACACAACTATCATAAACAGCACATTGAATCTATAAGTGGCCTTATGTAGTTCCAGTAGTTCTCTGCAGCAAAACAGAGAATAACATGTAACAGGGAAAAAAAAGGGAAAAAAGGCCTACAACTAAATTTGCTAATATCCATCAGCATTCACATTTTACAACAAAAACATAGTAAACTTGACGGGAACACTGAGCAGTATTTTAAAATATTGTACTTACATCCTCAGTACCTATACTTGTTACCACTAATAATCCAAGTCTTGCCCCTAATCAGTCTATCCAAAAGGCCCATAAGGTCCATAACATCTGCCTTCAAACAATGCCAAGCCCAATGTATATCATCTTCAGTTGTCCTCTTGAACATCTTTCCTTCTTGCTTCATGAGTTATCTCCAACTTTCTCTTTAAACCTTTGCTCAAAAGAAAGAAGAAGAAAATAACCCTTCATCTTCTATCCTAATTCAAGTTCTTCTCCGTCTTCTTTTTGCTGACCACCATTCTCATCCTCCGGCAGCCATTTGGTAAGTCTGTAGTTCACTGGCTTCCTAAGCCTCATCTGGAACAGTGAAAGTCTTAGCGGTTCCCTGTTGAAAGGTCATAAAGTTTGCTGAACAAGTTGTTTGCCACCGAATCCCCTTTTCCTTGTAGTTTCTAATCACTAGGAGAAATACATTCCTTTTCTGTACAATCTCAAATGAAAAATCCATATCAACAAAAGCACAGTCTTCACCAACTTTCAGTTTCTTACCTGATTGCCACAGTTCCTTTAAATGTTTTCCTGGTGGGCATAGGTACGAAATTGCACTATAACTGGACGAGGTCTCAACCCTATGACACCACTCTTTCCTATGCGCTCCCTCAATGTGGATCTCAGTTTTTGAAATACCAGTCCATGCTTCAAAAAGCTCTGCAACTGCTGCTGCACAATCATCAACTTCACATCTCTCCAGGCTGCCTATTTTTTAATATTCTTTTACTCGGCCTCGACTACTCTTGCCTCTTAGCACTCTAGTTTGGCCTCAGAGGAATCTGCTTGAGCAGTTTCTCATTTGTTTTTCAGGAAAGTTGACAAAATAGTTTAATGCTTATTCAGATCTTCAATCACTTCTCTCATCTGCTTCTCCTGGCCTTGCAGGTTGTCCATCAATGTTTTTTTTTTTAATCTCTGATTTTTTGCGACATGATTTCTAAAGTAACTTGCTCACATGTAGGTTCGTTACTAGTCATCTCCATGTTTATCTCTTTTCTGTGATTCTCCTGATGCTCTCCTTTCCTTGGTTTACAGCTGATTAACATCTGTGATGTATTATATTCTCAATTTATTTCACCAAAGCAAAAAAAAAAAAACAAACAAACAAAAAAAAAAGATGGGTTTTCCACTGAACTTTCTTTCCGATGCAACTAGTGCAATGCCATACTGGAAGTCCCCAGCAATATTGGACAATTAAAGTAGACATTTATCTTGTCATACCAAAAGATATCGGGTACAAAGAGACACCCTTGACATGTACTTTACATAAAAACTAAACACAGGTTAAATTTTGTCCAGTCATAATAAACCTAATGCATATAGTTCCTTTAGAGACTGCAGACCCTTTTACTCTAATCTAAAGCTGCACATCCCACAGCAGGAAGGCCAGGACTCATCAAGACTGTTTCATAGCAGTACATGGGACTATATTGTGCATAATACATCATTGCCTTACATAATCTTTTCTTCTTCAGTTGGCTTGGGCTGTTACTGTTGGAAGATTTGCTATTTCTCCTGCTGTTCTCTAAATCTCCACAGCTGCATCCCTGAAATACATTTTTTGCTACCTTGTTAAAATTTCTTAATAGGCCGTAAAAACATATAGTTTCACAAAAAATGCTGATATATTTAACTAAACTGTGTTACAGTTTCTTATAGGCACTGGCAGACAGCATTCCTTCAAAACCTAATTTAAGTTTTTGCAGTCATCTATAATTCTCTTCACATGTATAGTCATTGTTTCATGTCAGCATGTCACCTGATGATTAGTTGTACATTGATCGTTAATACCTGACCCACTTCTGTTTGATTTATCATTATGACAAGATGTGCTTGTGACTCTATCGTATGAAGGTGAATCATGTTGATTAAACAGGCAGACAGATGTATTTCCTCAGCCGTTGTTTATTAGCATTCTGTTTAGGCAAAGTTCTGGTTTAAATGTGATGACATTTAGGTACTGGGTTTCCTCAAACAGCAAATTATTATCTCTAGCTGAGAAAAAGGTGATATAAATCAGATGTAAAAACATAATTAAACTTTCTTTTGTGAGTCAGCATCATTTGTAGATGTTTTAAGATAGCACTGTAATGCTATCTAGTGTTGCTAAATAAGTGAATTATTTAAAAATAGATAAAAGCTATAAATAAGGAAATAAAGGAATATTTCTCAGGGGACTTCATAACACAAGATTATTTCTTAGCTTCTTATGTTTTATTGCCAAAATCACATGACCTGTCTATAACTGGAAGACAAGCTACAGCAAAGATTAATATAGCGGTCACAAATTAATTTTATGGATGATGATAATGTCCAATAATCGAGGTTTAGTTGTTATATAGTTCAGGAAAGGGTCAATGGAAGTGATCTGTTGTTGTTAGTAAAATTGTTTACTGCATTTTTCCTTTTTATATCAACTTGATATCTGCTTGTAAATATTGATATATTTACTACATTATAGTTGTGTTAGAAGCATGAATAGCATTGGCTATTAGATCCCTTTTAGACTTTTTACCTTTGCAATTAGTATTTTAATGTCAATTTATATAAAAAAATACTAATATTTCAACCGTAGCTGTATATTTATACTAACTTTTAAGCAATTAAGAAAAACTCTGGAGGTGCAAGTTCTACTTAATACATTCCTGGAAATCAAAACCACAACAAATGTCCATCATGGAAATATTGCATTATATCTGCCATTTTAAAACCTAATAAAGAACCCAACCTTTGTAGATCATATAGACCAATATCCTTACTGAACATAGACTACGAGATATTTATGTCTATCCTGGCCGGTAGATTGAATAACATACTCCTGGAATTAATTCATGAAGACCAAACTGGTTTCATTAAAAGTAGAAAAGTACAAGACAATGTAATTAGGCTACTTTCATTAACAGACTTAGCAAATAAAAAAAGAATGAGTTATCCACGCCTTGACATAGATAAAGATTTTGATTCTTTAAGTTGGCTGTACCTATTTTAGATTTTACAGAAATATAACTTCTCCTTAATCTTTGTTACATTAATTAAAAAAATTATATGAAAATTCAATTTCTTATTTAAATATCAGATCTTATTTATCTGGTCTTTTTGGGATATTAAAGGGTACTAAGCAAAGATGCCCCCTTTCTGCATTACTATTTGCCCTTGCCATGGGACCTCTTGTAAATTGCATTAAGAATAATGAGAATGTTAAAGGATATAAAGTATCAGCAAACTATCCCCTAAGACACAACTCTTTGCCAATGACCTCTTAATAACTTCTAATGACATAGAAAACTTAGTAGATCACTTGTTGAACAATCTAGATTTTTTGCAAATATTTCTGGATTAAAATTTAGCCACAATTAACTCAGACATTTCTAATAAACAAAAATGTTACTACAAAACTGTAAGTAGAGATATAAAATGCGAGGGCACACATATTAAAAATCTAGGCATCTTTATTGAATCAAATTATAAAAATTCCCTCACTGAGTGTCTGTGTGTTGGGGGGCTGCATGTGCTCTCAACTGACCCTGATATAGAATGCCTCTAATTTTTTGCATCATGTTTTCGTCTCTTTCTCATAATGTTTGTGGCTTTTTTGGCAAAGCATTAAGGAGTGGTCAATAAACAGCAATGACAGACATTTAAGTTTCAGATTTAATAACCTTCAAAAAGTATGTTAATACAATGTCTGCTTTTCTATCAAGCCTCTAAGTATATGAATGCATTAATTCCTGATTTTGGTCCCTTGTCAACCATCATTCAACCATCATTTTTAGCTTTTTCCTTGACTCTTGAGCTAAGATCTTGCGAGGTATGTGTGGTGGTAGGGGTTGCAGTGGATTGCACAGTATATTTTGACAGCCATGGTCCAAAATGATGAATTCCTTTGTGTTGGTTATTTAAGCATTTATTCATTAATTCAACACAACTAAACAGTTTGAGGTATGCAGTCACAGTAATACAAGTGGATGCAGTTGATGGTCATGTGTGTGTGTGTGTGTGTGTGTGTGTGTGTGTGTGTGTGTGTGTGTGTGTGTGTGTGTGTGTGCGCCTGTATGGGAGTGTAGATGCTCACCACTGGCACTGATTTTGCAGATTGTCTCTGAATCTGTTGTCTCATATTTTGGCCTGTTCATCATAAAGTTTGTGCTTTTCTGACAAATCAGTTAGGATTGTAGTCACTAAATGATGAAAGACATTTGACTTTCAGACTTAGCCTTCAGAAAAGCATGCAAATGCAAAGCCTTTTATTTCCATATATTTAGGAAATCACTATCTCTAATTTTGGTCCTTTGTACACCATTATTTTTTAGCTATTTTCTTGATTCTTGAGATAAGTTGAAATGTATGTGTGGGGAGGGGGTTGCATTGGGTTGCATACTGTATTCAGGCAGCAGTGAGCAAAGAAGACAAATTATTCTGTTGTAGTTATTTATGTATTCATACATTCATTTGATCACAACCAAACAATGGCTGCCATTGATGGTCACACACACGTGTGTGTGTGTGTGTGTGTGTGTGTGTGTGTGTGTGAGGGGGGGGGGTTAAAATAAATCACCATGGGCAATTGTTATTATTATTTAATTACATTATGATACCTGAGGGGTGTATATAGTCAGTAAAATGGGATTTAATTAATGGGTACCTGGGCTGTATGTAGATGAAACTAATTGACTGTTATTTGTTCAGGTTAAACTGTCAATAATCTGGCATTGCATTTGTGTGAAACCAGCTGAGCTATATTATTGTGGCAATTTTTAACAAAGTCAGATATCTGAGGAGTGCACGGCCAATAAAGTGGCCATAACTGATAAGTATGAGATTGTCTGTGATGAAAATGATTGTGTGTGTGTGTGAGTTGGAGAGGTTGCAGTATATCTGAACATAGCAAGTTGGTCGTAATTTCTTTTTCACTTTCTATCACAGTCAAATGTCAGCACTGTACAAAGAAGAGGCTGCCTGAGGTGGTAGTTTGGGCAGTTATTAGGGAAGCCAGAAAGAGCCTTGATTTATCTGGCAGGTTAGACAGCCTTGTGCTGGGATTTATTTACCTTGAGTACAAATTATATATTTTGACATAACTACTGAATAGATCATGATGTAGGCTGTGAAACAGTAAATAAAAATAAACACTACTGAGGCTATAGGGTATTAAATAAATAAATAAAATTAATTAATAAATAAAAAAATAAAATATCTAACAACTGACTTATAAAAATTTATTGAAAATGTGAAGTGCTTTTGTCTCGTACAAAGACCTTTCAAAACGATGAGGGAAATTGTCTTTCCAGAAAGAACAGATTTTCTAGGGGTGGTTTAGATGAAATACTGTACTGGAAGAGAAGTAATTCATATCCACATGCTAGGCCTCAGTTAAAAGGGTGTCTAGCTTAACTGTAACTAATCTGTGACGGAAAATCTATTGTGCAATCTCAGCTTTGCAGTTTGTTAGATTTGTATTTAAATACTTAGACTCCAGTTTCGCTAAGAATTCACTTTTCTCCATGATACAAGTATCTTCGAGTTAGGATGTGGGTAGCTGTAAGGCAGTGAAATAGTTCTTCAAAAATGCTTCAAGAGTGAAACAGTGGGTTTCAACTGTCACTTTGGTACTATGTGGCTATACATCTGAGTGTTGATCTCTCTTGCCTTAACATGGAGCCCAACAAAGACTCGACTTCATTGCCAGCCCTTTGTTTTGTACGATGGTAATGAGAATTAATGTCATATAAGGCTGAATAGCATTACAAGAGTTTGACTCTCATCATATCATTGATTAACTGCAGTAATGAATTGTTACACAAGACCTCAGATGACAAGGCCACTAATCTACCTCAGTATAAGCACTTATACCAGCACTTATAATATGTGCATTTATTAATTTGTAAGTTAACCATGTAATACCTACTAAATGCATATGTTTCTTGTCCAGGCAGAACTGGGAGCAGTGGATTAACTAAGTGACTTACTTAATGCTGCATGTTGTACAGTTGTAAACTAAAAGAATCTAAGTCTTGACCACTAGATAAAGCTCATTAGTACCTCACAGCATTAAGTATCTGTACTATATTGCTGAACAGTACATATGAATCTAATGCAAAACATGTTTTTCTTCTTATTCCTTATAACAGGAAATAGATTTATTTCTACCACCTTATTTTCAAAAATTCTTATTGGGAATTGTATTCAGATTGGCCTAAAACATTGTCACAGAATGCAAGATCATAACATTGAAGCTGACATGCTTTAACTAGAAGTACCAATAGCAAAGAATGACATTCACACTATAGGAAATGAGAATTTCTTCACAAAGGAATATGCATAATATATATCTCTTTATGGATGCATACATAGCTGGACATGAGTTATGAAATACAATACTATATAGTATCTTAAATGCAAATAATAGCATGTTTGACTGTAAACTATAGAGCTTTTGAAAAATGCAAGCTGTGCTTTGAAGCTGACAAGGTATTCTACTGATAAGAAAACAATACAGTTATTTATGCAGACTCCTAAGTCGACAAAATGGATTCTGATTACCTTGCAAAAATACCATGAGTCCTTTTAATATGCAAATTAGGAGTATAGTTTGTGGAAGAGTTCTACCAGTATTATACTTTATTTTTCTACAAAAGACTACTGAAATCTCTGATCAGAAATCATAGTAAGCCACAGGTGAAGTAATCTTTACTTTTCTTCCACACGCTGTGTGGAGCTGATAAGTATTCATTATTGTTGTTGTGACTTAAATTAACTGCAGTACTGTGCCAAGTACATTCATGGATTTTATTTGTGGTCTAAGGATTAAATGCATCTAATGTATTACAAAAAGTGACAAAAGCGTGTCATTCAACAGGATCAAAAATTCTGATTCTTGAATTTATTCATATTTTTTCCAGCATTACAGTTCTTCCTGTGCAGGTTTGTAAAACAGTTATCTACTCTGGAACAAGAACAGATTAACTTCTACATGCATTAAATAATTCCATTTTCAACATTTCCTGTAAGTTAAGTATTGTAGCAAACAGAGATGAAGCTTAATAGTCTTTGAAATGTATTTCATTAAGGGCGCTGTGAATTTTGCATGTATAGCAATGATTTGTATATAAATGCAGATATACCAAGGTATGAAGCTTAAATAAGTTATAGCAATACCGATCAAAAAATATAAATTAGTCTGAAAACTTGCAGCGGCAGGATTTTTTGATGTTAGCAAATGTGCAATAAAAAACTCTGAGCTGTCAAACCAGTAGAACTATAGGCAGCTTTCACTCTGTCAGTCAGTTTTATTTAAGAACACGGTGGCAAAATGGTTAGCAGTGCTGCTTCACAATGCTTAGTTCTCTAGTTCATTTCCTGGTAAAGATGGTTTCTGCACAGGGCCTGTACATCCTCCCTCTTCGCAATGTTTACCATGTGCCCAGGATTCCTTCCACACCCAAAAGACATGTGAACTGTTGAGGCTTTAGTGTGTTATTGTGTGTGTACCATGATGAACGGCATGCACTCCGGAATAAGTTTCCTTCCCTGTGCACATTGACTCCAGGGATAGGCTGTGCACCCCATGGACTATGAGATGGATAAAAGCAGGTAACTGGAGAATGAAAAAAAAGTAGTCTTGTATCTAACCACTGTACAGGAAGGACTATATTTTATAACAAGACACAATAGTCACATTCTGAGTAAATTTAACCAAAATAACATAAAGTAATTAAAAATGACATACTCTAATAATATGAATGCATGATTACATTAATGCTATCATGTTAAGAGCACCAATACATAATAGCTAATTGCATCAGTAAGCAGGTGAATAGATATTAATGTAAACCAGCCATGCTGTCATCTGGCTGATTAGATGGCATTATGTAGAGCATCATTATGAATATCAGCTTTAAAACTATGCTAAATAAACTCTTCATGGAATGTAAGACCATATAGAAACAGAATATTTTATGCATGAAGATGGTCTAAGACAGAAGTATGTGAAATCAAACACATTTTGCTTCAAGAATGACTGACCCTAAGTCATGTCATTATTAGTCAGATAACAGTCACCAGTAAATGAAATTAGATAAAAATAAGTTGGACAACAATCTCCTGGTTGCTGCAGTTCAGCTCAAGTTAGTCTAAACATGGTATCAATGCAGGGCTGATTTACAGAATCCTGAAATAATACATCCAATGAGGATAACTAAAAATCACGAAATGCCATTTTTGCAATTCAAAATAATGCCTAAATCACTGAATTTTAAAACTGAGATGACAGTGATAATGTCTCACAGAGCATAATCCAGGAAAATGCTGTATTAACATTCCCATATGAGGCCATAGGAATCAGCAAACTGTATCCTGGCCTGTACATAGAAGCAGGCACTGTGCCTAATTAGACCACCAACTCTCATTGCAGTAGCATGAGGGAGTACAAGTGAGAATTGCCGCCAACTCTGACTGCTTCTAACTACAGAATCGAAATCTACCCATATCATATAATGTAATATTATACTGACATAAGACATTACTTTAACTACCTGCCACTTTATCTTAAGTTAAATGATCTAAACAAAATTAGAAATGAATAATAGATTGAAAAAGGGTTAACATAAGTCTGCAGCCAGATGTCACAATTTTTGAATTTTGAATGTCCTGTTTTTCAGAATCATGAATATCACTTTCTCTTTTTTCGTGACTTTTGTTTTGTATTGCTTGTGCTTCTCTCTCTCTGGTTTTCTTGTTGTCTAATCTCTAGACCAGAGACTATGCAGTCACTATCCATTATTGCTTACTGTGGCTGAGAAGCTGCAACATTTACAACTATCTTAATCAGAAATGCTGGACTGCTCCTTCTGACTACCCCACCAGGTTTTATTCTGTTGATGTTACATGCAAGGAAGCATAGTCAGAGAACTCAGAGTCCACTAATTAAAATGCTGCACTCACTTGTACATTTTGTGACTTTGCACAAACATCGACCAGCTTGATGTCCCTGAGTCCATGCTGAGAAAAAACATTACAAAGATTAGTGTGTGTAATTAAGAGAGACTGTAAATCTCCTTATGACCACACACAACCAAGTAACTGTAAAATGACAGATGCTGTGGACTTTAGTTACTTCAACTTTAATCCACTGAATAAATGATAAAACTTTTAAGACACTGTTTAAAACCAGATGATAATAGTTAAGTGCTTTCATTCCAACAATGTATGCAAAGGAACTTCATCAGAACTAACTCTCTGCATAAAGCACCACAATAAATAGTACATTTGCCTAATCATATCATCAATATTAACCAATAAGATTAATACCTACATATAAAAATAGTTTAAATTAATTATTAAGAAGAAATGATCAATGGACTTAAAACCTATAAAACCTTTGACCAATTTAAGCATTATAATATTTTAATTTTAAAACTGAGTTGATTGAACAGGACTTAATCAGCCCTGGATAACTAGTGGGATTTAATTTTAATTGCCAAACGAATTCACATTTATCTAAATGTTCATTAATAAAAAAAAATCATTGTGCATCCTTCAATATTTGTTGCAATACTACAAACCCAAACTTGTGTGGCATTTTCCTGAATATATTTACTAAGCAGATTAGTAATTTTGTTTTTTCTAATGTCTGACATATGCTCATAAATCCTGTCCTTTAATTTGCTTGAAGTTTTCCCTATACAAAATGCAGAGCATGTGTTACAGCAAGCTAAATGCACAACTTGTCTAGAATCACACGAATAATGGCCCTTTACTGGATACATAGCATCCATAACCCTAAAGCAGTCGGTTATTACTACACTAGAACACTGAGAACAATTGCCACATTTGTACATACCAGTCTTGGAACTATTACTGATACTTTTAAGCATAAAACTTTTGTTGGATTCTAATACATTTTAAATGACCTGTCCTCCTTACAAATAATCACCTCAAGAAAATTAAAAAAAAATTTAAATTTTAAAATTAAAATATTATAATGCTTAAATTAGTTAAAGGTTTTATAGGTTTTAAGTCCATTGATCATTTCTTCTTGATTATTTTTAAACTCATTTTTAAATGTAGTTAGTCTTATCTGTTAATATTGCTCATATGATTAGGCAAATGTACTATTTATTTTGTTGCTTTATGCATAGGGTTAGTTCTGATGAAGTTCCTCTGCATAAATTGTTGGAATGAAAGCACTTTACTAACTGCTATCATCTGGTTTTAAATAGTGTCATAAGTGTTTTATTGTTTATTCAGTGGATTAAAGTTGGAGTAACAAAAGTCCAGAGTGGCTGTCATTTTTCAACCATCACAGGATAAATGGTTAAAAAGTGTGTACAACTAACTGAACTGTAAAGATTCTGCATGTGACACAACATTACAGAGAATTAGGTGACCTTGCCAACTGTTGAACCATAAAGTTTATTCATATGGAAACTGACAGAGCTAAATGCTGCCATATTGCTCCTATCTCTACCCTAATAAATAATACATACCCTCAAAGACAAATGTTCTGTACTATTCTGTAAACAGTGGCATGTGTATACAGCACAGTCCAGCACTTGTTCTGTCTTGTAAATGCAATGATCACACATGTAATGGTTACTTACCCATGTGTAATCTGTGCAGGATGCCTCACAAATTCCCAAGAAGTTAAGAATTATCTCCAAAAATAACAAATCACATGCTTTGTACTCAACAATTTGTGTGTTAGGTTATTAGTCATGGATGAAAGTAGTTATTGAACCAGTTCACGCAATTGTTTTCCACATAAATGAATAAGTAGGTAGATAAATAGATAAATATTATTTAGTATATCTGCATTCCACATACAAAGTGTTACATAAGCACAACAGGTGTGTGTATTAGTCCTGACTGCTTCAAAATGACCACATTTCTAACAGTAATAGTACCTTATAAGCTTATCTAGGCATTGCTATTAATAATACTACATGATATGCAGACATTGCCACTTCAAACTGCAACATGTGCAATATTGGAGACAATACAGAGTAGATATCAACACAGTATAGACATTTAGTGATATTAGTGAAACAGCTAACCACACATATGCATGGCACATTAGTTTACCTGATGTAAAATTCCCCACTGTGTTTAACCTATATTCAATAATGAATAGTCAGAATATATATAATGCACACATTTATTTATTTGTGTATTTAGTTTTGTATGTATGTATTGACTTCTTTGTCTTGTACGGATCCACAGAGGCCCTTTTTGGAGTTAACCTTGCTGTTGAGTAAATGTTTATGTATAAATACAAATAGAAATCAGTCTAGGGATGTTCAGTTCAGTATCAGAAAAGATATTCTAAAGTAGCATACAAGGCAAAAGTTTAATACAGTGTTTATGAAACAATAAAATTCATGTTTAAGAAAAGAAGCAATGATTTATTTATTATTTATTTGTCTTTGTTGACTGGGAAAGTCCAACTGGGCAAAAAATATTTTCAGCAGAGGCCTGGGAAGAAAAGCCCTATGAAATACATTTAAGATACTCATGATGGAACAAATTTCTTACAAAGGCACATTATATACATACTGCTATACATACTATATACATGTATTATTCTGTAGTGAGATAAAACAGGTATGTCTTCTGAAGTGACATTATACATGATGTTAAATTCTAAGTATAAAACCTTTAGTGTGCAAACAGTTCATATTCAATACATGTGACAAGCAGACTAATGACTTATAAGACATGAGTAAGGAGGTGTATAGTATAGATGTTAGGAATACATTAAATTGAGATGAGTGTGAAATACTAGTGGGTAGGGTCACTTGAAAAACTAGATTAAGTCTTTAAAGCGCAAAGAGATGTGAAGATGTGAGGTATTGCCAGCTATGCCAGGAGAAGTAGGACAGTAGATGTGTAACATATGGCAGCACAGCTAGCTAGAATTTTGTAAAGAATTGTATGTCATTTGTATATCGAACGGATTTGTACAGATGCTTGTGTTGAAAAATATATTTGGAAAGGTGCTTGTGATAAAAATGTATCATCAGTGTGCCCAACTGGACAGAAAAGAAATATACATGTATACCAGACTGTACTGTATTGTAACTGATTAAATGTATACATTATAACAGAGAATATTAAATGGGAAGAGGTTAAGCTCAGCTCCAGCTAACTTTGAGAAACAGTAAGAAATTAAGTTAGTAATTTAGGCCATAAAGATTGTATCTTACAGTTTTCAATGTAGCCAGAGACAAAAAAATCTGTGGTAGAGAGCATCCTGACTTGTCATTGGGGTAAACTAATTGCTACTCTGGAAGCGTGGAGGTTTGAAATTGTTTTATGACTTTTAGGAGCTGCACAGATCTTAGCATGGCTTTTTGTGTATGTATTATTGACACCTGGGTGCTAAATCCTGACAGCTTCTAGACAAGGGAGGGTGGCATGGGAACCAGAAGTCAGATGACTAGACATATGTAATGTCATTCTGTAATACATCACTAAAATAATGTTTAATACTAGGTCAGACTGAAGTCTCAGGGCATTCTGTTTTGGAAACCAGACATAGAAGGATCACTCACCTACTTCATCTTGCCTTGCTCTAGTAAGTGACCAGGGAATAGTAACTCTTGAGATCAATCAGGAAAATATAGTGAGACTAATGAAGTACTGTTTTTTCCTGTATCTGTGTGAATTTATTCATCTGAGTTATTTTAATATTTCCTGTGGTTGAAACTCTGGTGTTTATTGTAAATATTTAGTATTTTCATGTTATTTTATTATTCATTATTAAATATATTTAAATGTTTCATTGTGGCTGGTCTTTTAGAGAGTATTTTAACTTGTGAGAGTACTTATATTTATTTGGTGAATCTGTAGCCACTCCTGAAAGGCTTACTGCATTGGTTAAAACACTACAATTTGTACTAATATTAATTTTACTCAGTATAATTGGGCACCCTTGTAAGAGCTTTAGAGTAGCTGGCTTTGGAGTTTCTGGTGGCAGTAGCTACCTTATATTCTGGGTGGAGGGGGGCATAGCTAGTAAATCTGTGCCAGCCTTTACCAGGTGTGTGTCTTTGTGTGTGTGTGTGTGTGTGTGTGTGTGTGTGTGTGTGTGTGTGTGTGTGTGTGTCTGTGAAAATGGATCTCAGAGTGTGTGTGTGTGTGTGTGTGTGTGTGTGTGTGTGTGTGTGTTAACTGCTTGAAGCGCTGGTTTCACAGAGAGAGTGCTTGTAGACTTGACTTGGACACTCGTCTTAGGACTCAGCTCTATAGCTGTGCCAGTGGGGTGTCTTACTGGGGACCTGGAGGGAGATAGAGAGAGAAATCCAGACCCCGGACTGAGTGAGTTCCCTGTGTGCTCTTAAGGGAAATTGGGCTTGATGCAGAGAGCTGCATCTGGAAATACTGTGTGTGTCTATTTTTTTTCCAAGTGAGCATCCCTCTTCAGTGTCAGTGGTGAAGATTCAGGCTCCTTGAATACTGGCCCAGAGATGAACATCACAACAGTTTCTTACTCCATACTATTGCTTAGAAAAAAGGAACTGGGCCTCAAGATGTTTAGACAAAACTAATTCACAAATAACCTCAGACAGTAAACATTTTGGCTGAGATTCACAGAAGGATGATGCACCGCACAACATAAATTAGCAAAGGTAGTAGTCATAAGAAAGATGCAAGTGATTCAAAGACACAGACGGCACAACCAAACAATAGTTGACAAAGTGAAGTATGCAGTCCATAATGATGTGTAAAATAAGAATCCCTTGTAAGTGAGCCACATTGAATATGGAAAATGGAAGACTGTTTCAGAAACATATAAAATGGCAGTGCTGCACAGTGACACTTCCCCATTTTGAATTCTGTGATTTATGGCCTACATGATAAGAACCATGATAGAAATAGCAGCAACAACAGCATGTTTTAGGAGCTGCCCTCAGAGCATCAAGGTCATCCATGCCCATGGGGTAGGTACTTGCATACAACCGCCTGACAGTCTAGCTGACTACAGACCATTCCTAAATGGCCAGAAATATTGCTGTCTGCAAGTAAAATTGAAGGATATGCATAGTTTGACTATTTATGTGGCGAGAAAGGTATATATAACTTTTACTTTTGTAGCTACAGGGAATGTCCTGCAACCTGCAGGGCACATATAATGGATATCACAGGCACTGGCTACAGAAGTAATTAACTAGCTCCTTGTCACTAAGCTATGATGTATGGAAGAGCATATCTGAATGCCAGAGAAAGTTGCGAAAAGCAACATCATGTGGGCCTTGTATGATATACCCCATTTCCCCATGATTCTGGGAGTCATAGTTAGCAACCATGTTGTTATCAAGCTATCATGGACCCACTGGTTACATTGCACCTGTGAAACATACACAGGAAGAACTTCTAGTTCCTGAACTCCTTGGGGGTCTGTAATGCCACAGCATTGCTTATAATGTACCTATGCACTACCTGGGCAGTTCATATGATTCACATGTTTGGCACTCATCTGCCCTATCCTAATGGTAATTGTGAGGAGACTTCCCATAGGCTCATCTGGTTAATAGTTGCTTACATATGCCAGCTAGATAGGCCTATACATACAGGTACCATGTATGCAAAGCGCAGGCTACATGTACGATGTTTGTCACATGTTTCAGATGATGCTGGATATTTCCTGGAGCCCTAGTTGATGATCTTGCTGGAAATGGCCTATAACACAATCCCTATGGAAACCTGAAACAGAGTGGAGCTGGTATTCAGCCAAATGAAGAGATGCTTCCAATTTCTGTACGCCTCAGGTGGGCCACATCACTGTAACAAAGATATATGCAGCAAGATATTTTATATGTGCCATGTTTCACAACATAAGTATTGTGCATCCCAGTGGAAACTGAAAGCAGGAGCATTCTTACTGCCACTGGAAGCCCCCTCCCAATATATATATATATATATATATATATATATATATATATATATATATATAAAGCTTTGAAATTCATATGAGCAAGACCATATGATTGAAGTTTTGAAACACTGAATGTTTTGAATTAAGATTACAGTACAGTGAAGATCGGGAAATTTACCCTTTTTGTCAGTTTAGTGTGATCTCAGAGTTGTCATCTTTAATTTGCAGGGGGTGTGGAGGTGTGCAGGGTCCCCTTGAAAAAAATAAAAAAAAGTTTTTGTTTTTATTTTTCAAGTTCGATGTTTCAAAACAGGGGGATGTAGGTAGATGAATGAATATTGTTAAAATCATAATTGTTTGATTGTAGGGTTGCATGTGTTTCATTTGTTTAAGTATTTAGGAATAGTTTAGATTTCTCAAGCCAATTTACTATTTTTTTAAAAGAATGCTGAGGGTCAGCCTGGAGCTATTTGACTGAAGAAGCTGTGCACATTAACACTGATTTTTCTGCATACTGGACTAGACTTGCTATGTAGAAAACTGTATACATTTTGCTAATGACTATTTTAATCAGTAAAGGTTAGAATACTGAAACTTGCAGCACACTCATTGTTATTTTCTGTGAAACTAGGAAGTTTTCAGCCCAGCATACACAATGGCTAGAATTCATAGACCATTTTTGTAAACTGCAGCTGTGCTAATATTTGAGGTGCTTACTGCATGAAGCACCAGAAACATAATTAGACATGTAGTTGGTAGATGATAGAGCCTACATATCAAGCAAACAGTGGTGGTAACAGAACAAGAAGCAGTACACTACAGGATGGTAGAGTGGTGGTAAAGCACTGTACATGGCTGATGTGAAAGATGCCGGAACTAAGGCAGACTAGCACTTCCAAGCAAAGGTGGACAATGACCAATGTGGCTGTCCACAGCAAAGTGTCAATCTTGTTTACCAAATAAATGGTACACAGGAAGGTAGGACAGTGGAGAACAGCAAACAGAAATAAACACAGAAAGGTAAGCATAGCATAACATATAACTGGCAGGAGAAAGAAGGAAGGGTATTTGTTTCTGGGAATAGATCCCCTCTTCTTATGTAACTTCTATAAAAGAATGGTAGATTGGAAAAATACCAAGAGATGGCTATGGATGGGCTAGATGGAGAAAAGTAGGTAGCAGAGGGAAGACAGAAAGACAAAGACAGACCGGGGCAGTATACATGCAAAATGTTGTCAGGACAGTGGATGGAAGGATACATAGAGAGAGTGGACAACTGGTGATGAGGTACAGGACAGTGTATGGAAACACACATAGAGAAAGTATACAACTGGTGATGAGACATGTTGGAAATCAAACAGGAAATGAGGTGTGACACACAAGGGAACACACCAGGATGGGGAAAGGTAGAATCCTACTATGGTTGTCTGCCAGGCTGGCATAGGGGCAACAAATCCAAGTACCACTTACCAGGGGGAAGCAATGTTATGGGCTGGTTACTCCTCTGGATGTCCAGTTGGAATATCCTGCCAGACATACAACTGCACCAATTATGCCAGCAGGTGCTTCATGTTTTGCTGAAAATCC
Organism: Protopterus annectens; assembly: GCF_019279795.1. NCBI lineage: Eukaryota > Metazoa > Chordata > Ceratodontiformes > Protopteridae > Protopterus > Protopterus annectens. Next base: position 717,716,349 of record NC_056743.1, on the reverse strand, counting down.
AGTTGCCAGCACAACTTGGTAGTGAAAATCCTTTGCAAATATTGCTTGTGTAGAGACTGTGATGCTTGTTAGAAAAGGAGTATTCACCCCCCATCTGACAGGCAGGTAAAAAGGGTACCAGTGATCCCTCTAGGTCACCTCTAGAAGAGCAGCATTGCCTCCTACTCTTTCTCCTACTAGCACACAGATCTAACAGTCACTGTCAACCCACCACTATATGCAGCAGCTGGTAGAGTCCAATATGAACATTGCCACTCCTCCTACTCTAAGACAATCAGACCTGTAGAAGACTAACACAAATAGAAAATATCAACACAGACACATGATACGTACTGGCGTACAACACATGTATGTCTTGCATCTAGGAGAGGCACTGCCACCTCCTGCAGCACCTAACCATGTTTTGGTGATGCTCCTCCACATTTAAGGTCCAAATCATATATTGTTAAACAGACCTGTACAACTTCATACATAGTACAAGGCAATGGTACTACCCAAAGCAAAATATATGCTGTTAAGCAGACTTGTACAACACTGTACATAGTACAAAGCAATTGTAATACTCAAAACAAAGCATGTACTGTTAAGCACACCTGTACAACATTGTACAGAGTACAAATTAATGGTAATAGCCAAAACTAAACATGTACTGTTAAGCAGACCTGCACAACATTACACACAGAACAAGACAACTGAAGTACCCAAAACAAAGCATGTATGGATAGGCACACCTGTACAACACTGTACATAGTACAAGGTAATGGAAGTACCCTAAATAAAGCATGCACTGTTATGTACATCTGTATAATACTGTACATACATAGCACAAGGCAATGGAAGTGCCTAAAACAAGTACTGTTAAGCAGTCCTGTACAACATTGTACATAATACAAGGCAATGGAAATACCCAAAATAAAGCATGTACAGTTAAACAGGGCTGTACAACACTCTACATAGTACAAGGTAATGTTATTAACCAAAACAAACCATATACTGTTAAGCACATCAGTAAAACACTTTGCAGAATACAATGCAATGGCAGTACCTAAAACAAAGCATGTAATGTAACACATACCTGTACAACATTATACATAGTACAAGGCAATTGAAATACCCAAAATAAAGCATGTACTGTTAAGCACACCTATGCAACACTGTACATAGCACAAAGCAGTAGTAGTAGTAGTACAAAAACAAAATGTACTGTTAAGCACTCTTGTACAACACCATACACAATGCAAGACAATGGCAGTACCCAAAATAAAGCATGCACTGTTAAACTGGCTTGTAGAACACTGTACATAATATGTGGCAATGGTAGTACTCAAAACAAAGCATGTACTGTTAAATAGAGCTGTACAGCACTCTACGTAGTACAAGGCAATGTTATTAACCAAAACAAACTATATACTGTTAAGCACATCAGTAAAACACTGTACAGAATACAAGGCAGTGGTAGTACCCAAAACAAAGCATATATGGTTAAGCACACCTGTATAACACTGTACATAGTGCAAGACAAAGGTAGTCCCCAAAACTAAAAATGCTTACATGGGATCCTTTTTTTCACTGTACAGCTGTCACTTGTTATTGAAGAAGGTCAGGGAGTCATCATTTCAGATCATCATAAAAATGACAGCCTTGATCCCTAGAATGAGTAATTCCAGTGGTATTACTTACCACCTGGTCTAGTATGTAACAGACAGCTATCTTCTTCAAAAAGGTAGTTATACTGGCCACCAGGCACTGCTTAGAATCACTACACAGGAAAACAAAATCCTGCTGTCCCTGTCAAACCACACTGGAACTCTACCTTTTCCCATGTGATCGGTCAAACATCACCACTTGGTAGAGCCACTCTAAAAGCAGTATGGTAGACCTTTGCACATGGATGTGCATTTGTGGGTCAAGGATAGCCTAACTTAACATTGTACCATGATGCTATACTCACACAATTGACACATGCATGAGAATTCACTTTGCAAGCTTCATGCTAAATATGATGTGGATGGCTTGTAGCATTATGTATGTCTAGAAACAATAAACTATGAGCAAAACAGATGAAACTGATGACTGTCATTATGTATGGCTAGCTCATTGTGCATATGAAATGATTCACAGACATTAGCTGTTTGGCTTCATTAGCATGACCACTGTGTTATGTACAGTGTTAAGTGCCACCACTGTATCCACCACCTTTAGAACAAGCACACTAGACTCATTCAAGGTAAACCTAGATAACTGGATAGGCAGCCTAAAATTCTCTCCTGGTTTATGTTGTATTGTCATCTTTGAGGCTGGAAGGTGCTTGCTAACATGATTTATTGGCTAGGCTTATAATGGTCTGCAGACTGACTGACTGGTACTTACCTATGAACATGTGAACCATTTTGCATGACATAGATTACAAGCATACAACTAAGGTGTAGAGGAATTGGAATAAAAGCTATGTAAACATGGAGCATTACAACTAAGGAGTCCTGTCTAGACAAACTCTACTGTCAGGAAGACTGAGACAAGTGCCTTTTTGTATGTGCATGTGAGAAACCATCAGAGTGGCATAGCACAATACTGTCTAAATGAGTGTGTGTGTGTGTGTGTGTGGGGGGGGTCAAGCTGTGAATGCAAAAAACTACAGGGTTTACTTATCACAAGTGGTGTGGGGTTCAGAGCTATAGGTAGAAGCATGAGCAAAAAACCTAAAGCAGGGTAGAGGCTTGTATAACAGTAACTGCAGCTGTAAAGAGGTGCACTAATGTGTGTGGGGGGTATTGTTATACATATGTGCATTCTCAGGTATAGGGGTACTTGCCTGGCCAGCGAAGGAATGGAATGCTTATAAATGTTCACTAGCTAGGAGAATCAACTGCTACAACCCCTTCTCATCTATGGCATGTGCCTCCTATGCAAAATAGAGGTGTAGCAAGAGTGCAGCAAAAGGGGCAGCCACCCTGGGTGTAAGATGTCAGGGAATGTGATCAGAAAAATCCATTCAAGTGGTAAAATGCACTACCAGCATTGTGAAATGAATGCCAATAGTGCATTATTTATTTAATGGCATTTGATTACCGGGAAAGTCAAATTGGGTAGGAGCCCATTTTCAGTGGAGGCCCAGGAAGAAAAGCTCCAAAGTATTACAAAGCATTTTAAGAGCAATAATTTTTACAGTCTTTAAAAATAATACAACAAACAAATGCGGTTTAAATAATTATATTAAATTAGACACTGGTTTGTAGAAATACTGGTTAAGAACTGATACAGGTTATATGACAATTTAATAGAGAAATTTTTAGCCAGTTTATAGAGAAATTAAAGGTAAGTTAGTATAAATCAAACATGAATTGCATTAAAAAGTGAGAAAAAAAAACAGGCTTATGGCATATTTAGAGAAAAAGCCAGGGGAGAGAAATTGATAGATGTATGGAAGTGAGTAAAGAAGGGACAGCAAGGAGTTATACATTCTAAATAGATATTTGTTCACATTTAGAGACATAATTTGTCCTGGTGTTGAGCAAGAACAGAGCCAGATTTTGGTTAGTAAGTCTTTCAGAATAGTTTTGAAGTTTGTGTGGGAAGGTATTGACCTGATGGATAGAGATAAGGAGTTCTAGGCTTAGCAACATGGTTTGAGCACAGATAATCCACTGCAGATTTGATAGGTTTCTGGACAGACAGTAGTTTTGGTCATTGGCTCTATAATGACCAGCTAGGAACATAGCAGTGTAGAATATTATTTAGTGTTGGATAAGCTGATGGATACTGGATAATTTTATAGGTGGTAAGAAGCTGTGTGTATGTTAGTTGATCCAGTAGTTCTAACCCATTTAGGCTTTTTAGCACTATACAGTGGAGGGTTCTGAAAGGGGTATTTCCTGCAAATTTAGCAACTGTGTTATAGCATTATTCAAGTTTTGATTTTTGTGATGCCTGAAGGTTAGTAAGGATGGAAGCACCATAAAGAAGTGTGCAGATGAGATAAGTAGTGAAAAGCGTAGCTTTAGTTGCATCAGTGAGAGTGTTTTAGGGTCTATAAAGCATTCATAGTTTATGATGAGTTTTTCTTATGCAATATGGTATATACAGGTCACATGGGCTCAGGGCATCATCTACCAATAATACTAGACTTGACCTAGCATGAAAAAAACAAATGTGGAGATTAACTGACCAATATTTAAGACTTGATCACCACATCAAACATATGGTTCAAAAAATTACTGTAAACTAGAACTTGTTTACAAAGTCATGCCTTTCCTAATGGATCATGCACATAAGACCACAGCTTGCACCCAGCTACTCCCAAGTCTGCCTTGTGCCTCATCATCCTTCAATAACTTACAAGACTTGCTGAATCACAGTAAGCCACAGACATTACTCACAACTGTGTTAGCTATATATACTGGAGCAACAATATAATACAATTCAAAGATGGCAAACAACACTGTCAAAAGTATCCACAACATACTCTATAGCCCAGAAAAAAACATGCCACTAACCAGTTAGTAAACAGCTACACACCCCACAGAGAATTGTATTCATTAAACTAATACCTAGTACTCATGAAAAAAATCTAAAAATCAAAACGGGACTGCCTGCACATTGTATACATTGTTAAACTCTGGAGCATAGTCCCAGCAAATATCAGAACATGTCCAGATTTTTACCTCACATTTTAGGTCTGTTTCTCATCAAATTGTGGTTTTCTAGCAAATCACTGACAATTCAGTCAGGAGCAAAGTCGGAAAATAATGTCAGGCATTTGAGTTCTAGACTCCAGAGCCTTCAGAAAAGTCATGTTAATGCAAAACCTGTTGTTCTATCAAATTCCTAAGATTGTAAGAGCAATATTTAAAACTGCCTCTATTTTTGGGCCTTTGTCCCCCCATTATTTATGGCTTTGTCCAGATTTTTTGCTCTAAGAGGTTGAGAGGTCTGACCAGAGCATTATGTGAAAAATAAACTAGAAGAATAAAATGAACAAATGTCCATATTTTTGAAAAATAAAAGCTATTTTATAATGTACAAATAACAATGCTATCAGTAAGAAGCATTCTATATAGTGATAATACTCAGTACATTCATAACCCTTTCATAACTATTATATATTATAATGCATACAAATCCAGAATTATATTTTTGCTAAACTTTCAGATTGTCATATCAGATAAACTGTACAACCTAGATATATATTGTTAGATTACCTTTGTTAACCAGATATAAGCTTTCATATGACAACAAGAATTCCTCTCTGAGTGCCTGTATGTTCAGATATTTACAGAAATATGCCATAAATTTGAATAGTTAGCAATATAAAGGATACTGAATATCTCTTAGGATGTACAACTTACATTGCAAATATCAATGACATTTTTCTTCAGCATCCAAGGTTTTACCTGATGGCATGCAATAGTTTATATGGCACTTTTATTTTTAATTATTAAGTGTATATACAAATATTGCTTATGTTCTTAATCACTGTCAAACAACTAGCAGTATCTCCAGTATAGTGTGATATAAATGGACATTGACAATGAATTTTCCTGTCTCCCATCATGGCATTTCATACCATAACACTCAATAGTATACAGGAGTCTCAGTTATGCAAATATGGGCATACATATGAAACCATGAATAATAAATGGCAAACAGAGATTAATTTGTCTACTGCAGGACATTCTACATTAACAGCCTTAGTTTCATTTATTTACTACTTGCCCTGTTAATGCTGTATTTTATTAGCTGGCAAGTCAGTTATTTAAAGACGCCAGACCAAAAATGTTTTGGGTGTCATAAGCAGATATAGGTATTAACTGGAAGTACACAAAAAGGTGCTTTGTGTTCAATGAGTTAAAGTGAATGAGGTGCTATCAGACTGAATTCAGATTGGTGAATCTGAATTCTGCAAATCCCGTTCTGTATAGGAAATAAATGCTGGAGTGGTTCCTAAGAGTGTGCAGCAGTGATTCATATGTAAGCATTAGGCTAGCTGCCCTTGTGGGCCATTTGAGCCTAGCCAATTTCCCTTTTTTCATTTGTTTTGTTTGTGATTACTTTTTGGGGGGAGATTTGCCCCTTTTATGCCTTTTCACAACCAAACAGTTATTTAGATTTCTAAACACAAAATATTGACAAAAACAATCTAAGGTTAAAAATATCTAAACAGAAAATATAAACAAATCCCAATCACATCCAAAATCAATATATTTGCAGAGGACCAAACCATCTACACACCCTGTGCCCCTCTGATAATTATGTGTACCAACTCCAAGGTCATACCACAGTGGAAAAGGGATATAAATCCTTCCTTAGTATATCTTCAGTTTTGTCGCTATTTTGTGTTTAGATATTTTGTGCTTACATATTTATGAGTTTAGATCAGTTTAAATAGATGTATATTTATATGTTTGTGTATGTATGTGTGTGCATATATATATATATATATATATATATATATATATATATATATATATATGTATGTGTGTGTGTGTGTGTGTGTGTGTGGGTGTGGGTGTGAGAGAGCAAGTAATGTTGAAAGTCACTAAAGTTGACATCTGTTTAGCCGACACAATTTGGTTAACAGGTATGAGATCGCTACATTAATGCAGCTGGGGAATATGCCCTTTCTCCTCTATTGTACGATCTCAGGATTAAAATATAAAATTAGCAGGAGATATGCTGAGATCTCCTGCAAAAAAACACTGTTTTTCACTTTTATCCTCCAAAGATCTCTCTTGAGCATGCATAGTAACATGTCCTCACTTTTTTTCTCCAACCTTTTATTGCTGAAATTAGAAGTGTTTGACATTTGGCTATTTCAATGAATTTTAGTATTCCGTATATTTATATTTGGGGTGTGGTTGGCTTCCACCCTCACATGGGTGTAGATGGGACTTGGCTTACAGCAAAATAATTGTGTTTTTTGTCTGAACAAGGACATGACTGGCTGTTTTGAGGCTACATTTAAATAGCAATTCCAGAAGCCCTAGTAAGTCATGTTTCAGGCTATTTAGAAGGCATTCTGGGATATTGTTTGGGCTCATTGATGCAATGTTCTTGGTCTTAGAGAGAGCATCAAGGTTAAAGTAAGAGTTTTTGCAGAGGCAAGACTATTGCACTCCTTAAAAAATTCAGGCTTATATATGCCAATCCTATGTTTACACAGTCAGTGAAGAAACAAGAAATTTCAAGAAGGAATCATCATTGGCACACACTTAGAAACTGCACTGACAGTGATTTCCTATGGAATGTGGGATTGGGAAGTTCAACATCACGGAGTAGAATTCCACTAAAAGAAACTAATCATCTTTAATCTCATAGAGATGTAAGGAACCCCTATATAACTGCACTCTCTATAATATATACTACTGACATGCTACTAGTACTATCATATATTTTCTATAATATTTTGAGATAAACATATACCTTGAAGTCTTGGGTATGTGCAATTAAAACAAGCTAGTCTGAAAAAAAGTATTAGAGAAAAAGACTGAAAATATGAATAAAAAATCTGGACAGTTGAGAAGTACGAAAGAAATCTGAACAAAGCCAAAAGCAATGGGGGGACAAAGGCACAAAAATAGGGACAGATTTTAAATACTGCTCCTATAAACTTAAAAAAAGTGTTAGAATAGCAGGATTTGTGTTAACATTTATTTTTCTGAAGGATATAAAGTCTGAAATTCTAATGTCTGTCATAATTCAGTGACTTCAGTCCTCAGTGATTTACCAGAAAACAAGAAATTTTATGACCAAAAATATGAGGCAGAAGTCTGGACATTCTGTAAAAATCTGTACAGTTGAGAGGTATGTGGTACATGTCCCACTACCATGTCAACTAAAATACATGTCAAGAATATAATGCTGACAAGAGACGCTGTTTGTGTCATTATATATTAGTTCATGGCTTCATTAAAGTGTTCTGCTGTCAGTGACTTGCTGTGCTGTATTTTTGTTTAACCTGTCATCATTCCACTTTTATTCAGCCCAAGTCAACTATTTTGGAGCTGTTTTCATGAATGCTTTGCAGCAGTGACTGTTCCTCCATTTCATCAGATTCCATATTACATGGTTCATTGACAACATTTGTTTTATACCTTGATCTACAAACTGTGTTTAATTGGATTCTGCATAAAATTATTTTTTGCAGATACCCTGATGTAACTACATCCCTGGTCTGCTAGGTATACATTGCTCTTGTTTTTTTTGTGATCCCTCAAAAGTGAATTAATTTCAGTTGATAGGTTCTGTAGAATCTAATGTCCTCTTTCCTTTTTGTTGGACTTAAGTGGAGTGTTTATGGTTTTCTGAACTGTTTTCTAGGTATTATGAACTGAGTGGCATTACACTGGCAAAACTGTTAGCATTGCTTTAAAGGTGCTCAACTGACACAGGCCATGTAATGTAAATATACTTTAACATGGAATGATTGTAGGGTGCTGGCAAAAAACAAATTTACTTGGTCTGCAGTAAAAGTGCTTAGCCTAAATGCAGCATGTAACTTATACATACTTTTCACATGCCATGGATCTGTATTTGTATAAGTATGAACACAGCAATTTATAAAGTTGTCCTGTAATTTGCCTTAGTGCTGACAATTAATACAGCACAATGGAATATAGGCAACCTGCAATAGATTTATCAAACAAAAATTCAATAAATGGAACTTGTGTGATCCTATTAGGTCCATTCCACTGAGACACCAAAGCAGTTTCTTGTATTGAAACGACTCTTATAGCACAGATATTCACTGCATGAACGGTATCTGAAACTGCATTATAAGTTAATGAACATTCCCCGACATTAAGGTCTTCTACACTGGTTTTAAAGATATTTAAAATTATTTGGGAACACTCAGTCAGATTTTAATTTGGTAAGTTTTTGAACGTCCATGAAATAATTTTTATAATAAAATAAGATTGAAAAGGCCAACATTACATGAGAAAATGAGAAAACATTTCTCAGACTTTGGTACTTTTTAATATATTGACACATGATGGGGCTCTAATCAGTGTAAAATCTACATGTATATGACTTTTACTCCACATAACTTACTCCTTAAAGAAATAATCCATTCTTACTAAAATCCTCCATATCCCCAAACCTCCTTAAAAACACCCAATTTACAAATAGAAAGATGTTTAATTGCACTATCTCCAGAAACCACCTTTATATAGGTTCAGGCAGGTAGGAAGAAAACCAGTCAAGAACAATAGAGAAGAGAAGACAGCAGAGTTATAAACATTAAAGTTCCCTTTATTCACAGTGTCAAATCCTGTTGAGAGATTAAGCAGGAGCTGCATAGAATAAAACATTGTTCATAGGTTCATAGGTCTGTACTAGGCTAATGACCACAAGGGCCTTTTAAAGCCTAGCCATGCATCCCAAATCTCTGACAAGTTCTGGTACCCTTGATAATTGTAAGCAGGGGCTTTGAAGATGAAAGATTTATAAGCAGGAGCTGGGGAGATGAACCATTTACAGGCTGCCTGTGTCCATTAGAGACATAGGTGCCAAGCCAGGGATGGATTTCCTGTTCCCCATCCAAATGTCCAAGTCACACATGAATTGGGTTAGGGAACAGTTCTGCTTCACATGGATGGGGAGCCTGTTTCAGACAAGGAGGTAGTCTCTGGGATACACTGTCACTCCAGCAGGTTGTATTTATATCACAAACAAGATTTAAGCCTTTAGAACATGTAATTCTGGTGCTGTTTGTTTTGTGGATATGCAGGAGATCCATCAGGGTGATGTCTGACAATGCCTTGTATGCCAAGCATAGATTTTCCCAAAATAACCTGTAGGAGACAGAATACAGGGATAGGGCATTAAGGCAGTATGCACAGTACATGTTACTTATGTCCTGTATACTTTTACTGGCAAACTTCTGTAGATATTCCAGTTGTTTGATGTGCCTGGTTAAGTACATACCAAAGGGGGAATTGAACTCAATGGTGGGGCTGATGAATGCCTAATACAGTGGAATAATGACTTCCATAGACCTAGATGCCATACCTTTGTTTATAAGTTGCACAGCATAGAATAATTTCCTCATTACTGTAGACACATGATGGTCAGAGGCAAGATTACTGTCTATGTTTGTCCCCAAGTACTTGACTACTGGGCCAACTCTTAGGGGTGTGAGTTTTCAATATGATAGTTACCAGGAGTGGATGACTTCATGAAGGATGCTATTATACATTTCTTGGCATTTAGTTTTTGTCCATTACTGTGACACCAGTTATTTGTCTGTATCAACCCTTTCTTGAGAACATTTGGGTTGTTCGGGAACTATGACTGCTCCTAATTTACAATCATCTGCAAATTTAGTCAGCTAGAGACCACTGACATTGGCCTTGACTTTAGAGAAGTAAATACCAAAAAGCAGCAGTCCCAGAAATAATCCCTGAGGGCCTCCACTTGTGTCTGGCCTCATTGTAGAGGTGGAGTCTCTGATTCTAACCTCCAGGGTCTTGTCTGTAAACCAGCTGGCAATTCACTGGGTGACATAAGAGTTTATACCTAACTTCTTGAGTTTGTCAACAAAACCCGAGTAGGGTATTGTGTCAAATGCCTTGGCCAGGTCAAGGTAGGCAGTGTGAACCATTTTGCCCTCATCTGTTGCTTTGGTGACATTCTCAAAGACGTCCACCAGGTTGAGTAGGCATGACCTGCCCTTGACAAAACCAAATTGGGTTCGGCTCAGGGTCTGGACATTTCCTATGTCATTACTGATCATTTCTGTGATGATTTTTTCGATGTCTTTGCATATGAGATTAGTGAAACTTATGGGTCTGTAGATGACCCACCTTTGTCCAGAGGGAATAACTGTTGCTGTTATCGATTCATGCAGCATGAAACCTGTTTGGAGGCTATATTTAAATAGCAATTCCAGAAGCCCTAGTAAGTCATGTTTCAGGCTATTTAGAAGGCATTCTGGGATATTGTTTGGGCTCATTGATGTAATGTTCTTGGTCTTAGAGAGAGCATCAAGGACCTGTTTCCTAGGGGGAGTTATATTTGATGGTATTTCCTAAGGGAAGAGGTTTAGGGGTAGATGGGGGGGGGGTAAAGTTGGTGCTAAATTTGTTGGCCAGTAGATTTGCTATATCTTCTGGCTCATTATAGGTGGCTCCATGAACAATGAGCTCTGCACACAATTATGTATTGCCTTTGAGGTTGCAGACGTAGCTAAAGAATGCCTTGTGGTTGTCCTTGACCTGGGAAGCCAAATTGACCTCAAATTTGGCTTTGGTAGACTTAATTTGCCCTCTGAGTTGTTTGTTTAGTTTGATGAGAGTGCTTTTATTCTACCAAGTGCTACAACTCTCAACTTTTGCCATGATTTTCTTCCCTCTGTTTTACAGCCTACTGATTTTGTGATTCCAACAGGATGGTTTGTATCTTGAGTTAGTTCTGTACTCCTTCCTGGTGGGTACAGCTGCCTCTATGCAGCTATTAACATGCTTGTATAGGGTTTCTGTTAATAGTTCCCCATAGGCAATAGAGTTTCCAGGGTTTATGGGGGCTTGAAATTTTGTCAGGTTTTCACTGAATAGTAGGAAGTTAGCCTTCAGAGTAGTTCATGAATATTCCAGGTTTTATTTTTCCTTCAAAGGAGACCATTTTGTGGCCTGGCCATACCAGAGAAAACATTACACTAGGGGCAGTGCAGCACTCTTCCATATTACTAAGGACCAGATCCAGTATGTTTGCACCCCGGTTGGTGTATTGACAATCTGGTCTGGGAAGTTTGTGTTTACAAAATCCAGGATTCTTTGTGTCTGTACATTTGGTTTGTACATGATTCCCAGTTAACAGTGAGATAACTAAAGCTGCCCATGAACATGGTATTGGGTTGGATGGTGAGCATTTCTAATAAAAAAAAGAAATGAAACAAACTCAAAACCAGATAAAAAATGAATGAACACCAGTGGAAGCAATAAATCCAAACACAGGACGGTAACTGAGTTAATAGCTAAGCGCTTTCACTCACTTTAATCAACATGAGCTTCTTCAGAACAAATAGTTTTCCAGTTCAAAATGCATTTATAAACTGTTGTCAATTAAATCATTCTTAAAGAAATCTAACCACTTATAAAAGTAAAAAATAAAATAAATAAAATAACCAATTTAAATACAATAATCTAATATGATGTATTATAATACATGCAGTATTAAGTAATAAAATAAGACAATTATTATTGTACACTAAAATAATAGGTACTCAAAGTAATGAACTGCCTATTGCTAGCTATTGTTAAGAAACATTTAATGTTGATAGTGCCATTGAGGCCTGGAGTTTCATCAGCAACCAAAACTATTTGCCACAAACTTTCTTTACATTCTAAGAAAGTCCTATAGTCACCTGTAAATGGATCAGAATTAACCCTTTCTAATACAAAGAAAGAAAATTTCTTGAAGAGTAAACATTCTCTTGCATGCACTGCCAAAGCATTAGTTCTATCCTTTTTTTCTTATGGCTAAAACATGCTCATATATTCTTTTATGTAAAGCTCTAATAGTATTTCCAACATAACATTTATCACATGTATCACAGGTAGCACAGTATACAACATTAGTGGTGTTACAGGTGTAATAATCCTTAGCCCAGAACCTTCTCCCTATGTGTTTGAATTCTATACTGGACACGTTACTCATAAATCTACATTGTTTACATTTTCCACAGGAAAAACTACCAGCAAGCCTAGATGTAGAATTCACAGCCATCATCTTATTGTTTTCCAAAATATGCTTAATACTGGTAGTCTTCCTGTAAGAAAAATGTGGTCTTACACCCAAAATTTTGGTGAGTTCGGTTATTCCCATGATAACATTCCAATGGTCCAGTAAAATTCTCTTGATGTATACCATCTCATTACATATTGGTATGGGAAAAGCTAAAGAAAAACCAAAAGGGTCTTTACACTGAACTCTTGGGGACACTTCCCTAAGGGTGTCCCTAATGCTCAAAATGGGGCAAGCAGAAGTGTTTCTAAGTGCTAATACTTCCTGAATGATCTTTCCACGGACCGCTGTTTTTTGAGTTTGGTATTTCCCATGATAACATTCCAATGGTCCAGTAAAATTCTCTTGATGTATACCATCTCATTACATATTGGTATGGGAAAAGCTAAAGAAAAACCAAAAGGGTCTTTACACTGAACTCTTGGGGACACTTCCCTAAGGGTGTCCCTAATGCTCAAAATGGGACAAGCAGAAGTGTTTCTAAGTGCTAATACTTCCTGAATGATCTTTCCACGGACCGCTGTTTTTTGGCATTTACTTCTCAGAATTCAAGGCCAGTGTAAGTGGTCTGTAGCTGACTAAATTTGCAGATTATTGCAAATTAGGAGCTGTCATTGAATCTCACATTGACACAAATGTTCTCCAAGAGGGGCTGACACAGAGAGATAACTGGTCTCAGAGACATGGAATAAAACTAAATGGCAAGAAATGCATAATAGTATCCTTTGGGAAGTCATGCATCCCTGGTAACTTATCATATTGACAACACACCCCTTAGAGTTGACCCAGTAGTCAGGGACATAGGGACAAACATAGATAGTAATCTAGCCTTTGATCATCACATGTCTACAGTGGTGAGGAATTTATTCTATGCTGCACAACTTATAAACAAAGGTATGGCATCTAAGTCCAAGAAAGTCATTGTTCCACTGTATTTTGCATTCATCAGACATATCATTGAGTAGATTTCCCCCTTTGGTATGTACCTAACCAGGCATATCTAACAACTGGAACATCCACAGAGGTTCCTCACTAAAAGAATACAGGGCATAAGTAATATGTCCTATGCAGACAGCCTCAAGGCCCTATCCCTGTATTCTGTCTCCTACAGGCTTTTGAGGGGAGATCTATGCCTGGCATGCAGGGCATTGTCAGACCTCACTCTGATGGACCTCCTGCATATCCATGAAACAAACAGTAGCAGAATTACCTGTTCTAAAGACTTAAACCTTGCCTGTGATATAAATAGGACCTGCTGGAGATATAGGAATGTATCCCAGAGACTACCCTGTCTATGGAATAGGCTCCCCATCCATAGGTTCACAGGTTCATAGGTAGGTACTAGGCCATCAGCCCTTCGGCCTATATAAGTCTAGCCAAAAAGGTTCCCTGGCTTTTACCACCTAAGAAAATTATTTTCCTGTGGCCCTGTCGAGCAGAGCTACAGAAGTGATCCCCGGGGTGAATTTCCTATTTCCCAACCAATCGTCAAGATTTTTCTTAAAGAGGGCTAATAAGGAGTTCTGCTTGACATGAATGGGTAGTCTGTTCCAGAGCATGGGAAGTCTCTGGGACAGGAATCTATCCCTCCAGCATGTTCTCTTTATGGTGGTGACAAGGTTTAGGTCCCTGGAGCGTGTGGCTCGGAGAGATTGGGATTTCCTTAAGTGTAGCATGTCCAACACCTCTGGGTTTGACATAGCTTGGTATGTTAGGCAGAGGTCGCCTCTGAGTAGGCGATATGTGATGGAGTAGAGCTGGAGTTTTTTGAGACGGTCTGCCTATGGCATCTGCTTGAGGCTGGTAATCCTCTTAGTGAGGTATTTCTGTGGCCTTTCCAGTTGTTGTAGATGTCTTGCGAGGTACATGCCAAATGGGGCATTGTACTCTGTAATGGGTCTGATGAGGGATGAGTAGAGAGGAACAATGACCTCCTTTTTTTTGTAGGAGAACCCCTTTGTGATGAGGTGTGCCACATAGAAGGATTTTCTGACTACTGTAGTGATGCGATTATCAAAGGAGAGACTACTGTCCACCTGTGTCACAAGGTCTGTTATCACACTTTAGGTGTTTAGTAGGCTACCGTCTGTGTGGTAGTTCATGTGTACAGTGTTTTTCCCAAAGGGGATGACAATGCACTTCTTGGCATTGAGCTTGAGGCCATGACTTTGACACCAAGCATCAGTCTCGGTGAGGCCCCTTTGTAGAACGTCCACATCATTAGGTGATTCTGTTATGGCTTCTAGTTTGCAGTCATCTGCATACTTCATTAGCCAAAGACCTACTGTGTTAGTCTGGACTTCTGAGAAGTTGATGCCAAACAGGAGAGGACCCAGGACTGAACCCTGTGGTACTCCACTTGTCACTGGTCTGAAGTCGGATTTGGAGTCAGCTACTTTCACTGTGTGTGTTCTGTCAGTGAGCCAGTTGGCCACCCATCTTGTGACATAGGGATTTATGCCCAGTTTAGTGAGTTTATCTATAATTTCAGAGTGGGGGATGGGTCAAAAGCCTTGGGGAGGTCAAGATAGGCTGTGTGCACCACCTTACCCTTGTCCACGGTTCTGGTGACTGCTTCAAAGAAGTCAGTCAGGTTTAGAAGACATGATCTAATTTTACAAATCCAAACTGAGTGGGATCTAGAGTTTGGAGGTTACCTATGTCTTTGTTTATAAGCTCCAAGATGATACGTTCTATGGCCTTGCAGACCAGGCTCATCAGGTTAATGGGGTGGTAGTTTCTGGGGTCTGTGGTGGCACCCCCTTTGTGGAGCGGGATAACCATCACTGTGTGCCATTCAGTAGGCAGAAAGCCTGAAGTGAGGCTATGACTGAACATGATACTTAGGTAGGGTGCCAGTTCATTATGTAGTTCATGCAGAACACAACCTGGGATCTTGTCTGGTCCCATGGATGTTGTGTTCTTGGCTTTGGAGAGTGTGGTCTTTACTTGTGCGGCCATGATTACAGGGGCTTTGCATTCTTCTGGTATTGAGATGGGCCCTTTGGAGGGTGGGGGGGGGGAGTAAAGTTTGCACTGAACCTATCTGCCAGGATGTTGACAATATCAGTTGATAGTGCCATTGTGCTGTAGCTCAGAGCAGATATGAGTGTTGCCATTGATATTCTTGACACAGCTGTAGAATGCTCTGTGGTTGCATTTAGAATCGCTTTATTTCCATAACTAGCTTTGGAGGATTTTATGAGGGATCTCAGTTTCTTACTGAGGTTGACCAGGGAGTTCCTGCAATCATGAAAATGTACTCTTTTTTTTTTACAACAGCTTCTTCCTTCTGTTGTAGAGTTTGTTTATGGCAGGGGACCATCAGATTGGCTTCCTTTTTTTGGAGGATAGCATCTTGGTTCTGTTAGGGATGGTACAATCCATGCACTCGTGTATGTGCTTATACAATGCATTTGTATAGGATTCAGCAGTTGTACCTCTATTTTCTATCTGTAGGAGTGACGTGAAGTTTGCCACTTCTGTCTTAAGAAGCATGAAGCTGGCTTTGGAGAAGTTTTTTTACAGTGGTCTCCTTAATGGGGGGGTGGGGGCGGGATATGGATGTCTAGGGTGATTAGCTTGTGGTCGGATCTGACCCACGAGGAGTTAACCTCTGGTGAGGAACATCAGTTTCCCATATTGGTAATGACCAGGTCCAGGATATTGCTGCCCCTGGTGGGGGTATGGACAAGCTGATCCAGGGCATTGGAATTTATGAATTCCATAAATCGTTGAACAAATGAGTTAGTACATGAGTAGTTTTCCCACTTGATGATGGGGTAGTTGAAATCACCCATTATTAGGGTATTGGGCTGTACATTAATATTTTCCAGTATATCAAGAAACAAAGAGTGGGCATCCTGGGGCATGGCGGGGGATCTGTAACAAGCTATAACCTTGATTGCAGTCTTGCCCAGTGTTAGTTGCACTTGGATGATTTTGGATGCATTATGTTGAACAACTAGCCTGGAGGTGTGGATATTCTTAATGAATATGGACACACCTCCGCCTTTAGTGTTTTGGGACAGGTTAGGTGGCCAAAGGGTGTGGTATGAATTATAGCAGGGGTGCTGTCTGGAGCCCTGGACCAGGTCTCTGTCACTGCACAGGTAATATTGCTACTGTTTGTTTCATGGATATGTCGATGTTCTCCATTTTAAGGAGTGCCTCGCGTGAGTGCATTTTGAGGTTTAGACTTCTAGCATTGAGTAGCATTACCCTAAGATTTTGCTTGTACCTGCAACAGTGGTGAATTTGTCATTTGAACCTTGTCTAAAAAAGGCACTATAGGGGTGGCTAGAGCCTAAGGCAGTGTCCAGAATCCCAGGGGTGACAGGTGCAGGGCATCTCTGACAAAGCATTGTGGTCTGTCGATCATGTTGTCCCAGGCAGACAGATACTGGAACCCCTTAGAATGACACCAAAACTTAGCCAATTGTTGAAGTCAATCATTTTATCCTTGTACTGTGGTATCATTTTGGGTGATGGCAGGATGCTACTCAGGGCTAGGGTCATATCTGCCTGGGCTACATGAAGCGAGAGCTCCCCCATGTCTCTTCATGTAGTCCAGGGAGGTACGTCTCAGATCATTCACACCAACATGGAAAATGACAGAGGCATATTTGTACTTGTTATGGAGTGACCTGAGTGCATGCATTATGTGGCGGATCCTGGCAACAGACAGGCAGCTGACAGTAACTTTCTTCTTCTTTAGCCTGGTGAGTGGGACATCAGTGTGCCTGACTATAGAGTCACCTATGACTAGTGTGTTGGGTACGTTGTTTTGCCTTATGGGCTGAGGTTGAGCGGCACACTGATTTTGTGGGCTATGTGTCATTTGGGTAGTGTTGGGGGTGGTGGTTGCTTGCATTTCAGCTTTGGAGGTCTCTGTTGCTTGGGCAGATTTTAATTGAGAGTCTCCGTGAATGTAGGTGATGTTTTGTGTTTCCGTGTGTGGGATTTGGTGGTGTAGATTTTGAAGGACTATGTGTTGAGTGTGGTGTGGAGCAGGTGTTTACCTTCTCCTCTTGACTGTCTAGTCCAGTCTTAGCTGGAGAGAGCTTGGCTTCCAGTTTGGCTATATAAGTGCATCTCTCACAGGTTGTAGTGTTGGGTGGAAGGAGGAGAGGGTCTCCAGTGACAGATAGGCTGCTCAAAGCTCACCACTCTCACTGATGAACAGAAAAGTTTCCTTCTATCTTAATAAGGTCTGGGCAACACGGAAACTACAAAACAGCCCATAATTCAGCAAAATCTAAAAACTGGACTCTACTAGTTATAGAAAGGTGGGAAATGAGTACAGAGATATGATTTTTTAATTTTCTTGTGAAAATGAATACAGATGCAGAAAAAGGGTAACACACTTGAGTGTGTAGCCAAAACAGTTAAACAACTGAAAAAACACTTAAAACCAATCAGTTAAAGTGCAAACAGTAACAGAATTAAAAAAAAAACAGTTCAAATATGTTGCAAAGTTAATAAAAATGCTAGAAATAGTACAGTTAGTAAAAATAAGCAATAAAAAGCAAAACAGAGGTACTCATAGTCTCTCTTTTCTCTTTCTCTGCTGCTGTGGGATTCTGCAGGACACCCAGGCAGGATCTTGCTGAGGTAATACAAGCACAAAACCCGTGCAAACACGGGTTTTTAAGCAAAAAGATGAAAGGGATAGAAATAGCTCAAAATGGCAGAAAAACAGCTAACTCACTTGAGTGTGTAGTCAGAGCAGTTAAACAAGTGAAAAAAACACCCAAAAATGATCAGTTAAAGCAAAGTTCTTTCCTAACCCAATTCAAGTGCAATTTGGACAATTGGATGGGAAACCTGAAAATCATCCCTGATTTGGCACCTACATCTCCAATGCAAACAGGTAACCTGTAAATAGTTCATCTCCCAGACCCATGCTTACACTTATCAAGGGTATCAGAACTTATCAGAAATTTGGGATGCATAGCTAGGCTCAAAAAGGCACTTGTGATTGTTATCCTAGTAAACACTTATGAACCTATGAACCTAAATGTTATGGGTTTTCTGTGTCATAGAAGGGGACCTATAGCTTACAAGGAAATGGTATGGGATTTTGCCTATAATGATTTGAACGTAGAGAAGCTTGTGTATTTCCCTGTTTACACAGCCTTGAGGGATATTTATTTTTGTTGTAAATCATGACACCTCCACCTTTAGTCCCTGTCTGTGTAGTATCTGGTCTAAATGTGTGGAAGGTATTATAGCATTGCATTGCCGGTGCACTCTTTATGGCTTTAAACCATGTCTCAGTGAACACACAGATGTCAGCATTATCCAGGATGAAGATAGCTTCTAGGGAGTGGAGGTTTTTTTGTTTTGACTCCTAGCATTGAGCAGCAACACCTTTAGATTTTCTTGGGTTTGATTTGCTATGGCAGAAGTGCCTTCAGTTTGCAGTGGTGGGACCTATAAGGAGTGTCTGTGGCAAATGTGGCAATTTTATTATAGCCTGAGTCAAGTTTTGCAATGCCAGTTTTTCTTACATTAGTGAGAATTACAGAAGTGTAGGTAAATGTTGAGAGGAGGTGTGTGTGTGTGTGTGTGTGTGTGTGTGTGTGTGTGTGTGTGTGTGTGTGTGTGTGTGTGTGTGTGTGTGTGTGTGTGTGTGTGTGTGTACCATTGTTTATTTAGTTCTTGTAAGAAATTGCTTATTTCTGTATAGGGCACCCAGTTTTTTGTGGACCTTCTTTATGGTTTGGGAGATGTGAATGTCAAATCTCAAATTGCAGTCAATTTTGACCCTAAGTGGTTTAGTGTGGGTGACAGGTGAGGTAATGATGTTATTTTTGGATGTGATGTTAAATGGGGGGGGCGGGGGGGCGGAGTGTATCTAGTTGGGTGAAAGACCAGCAGTTTAGTTATATTAGGGTTCAGAATAAGTTGGGAATTAGAGAGCCAAGATTTGACAGAGAAAAAGGAAGCGTGTATTAGTGAATGAAGATCTTGAAGGGAAGAAGCAGCACATATTAATCTAGAATCGTCCCCATACTGGATGGCAGTAGCAGTAGTGTAGAGGTATAAAGGGTTTTAGTGAAAATAGAGAACAATAGGGGCCCAAGGATAGAGTCTTGGGAACACCTAGAGTAACAGGAAGTAGAGGGGAGAGGTCTTTCTGCCATTGCACTGCTTGCTGTTGACCTGATAGCTTTGGAATCAGGCAATAGTATTTTCAGTGAGATTTCGATCAGAGAGAACCTTAAGTTTCTTATGTGCAACTGCATCAAATGTCTTGGAGTGGTCCAGAAAGAGGGAAGATACAAATTTATAATTGTTTCTATGGTTATTAACTCTGTAAATGACATGAGGCAGTGGTGGTGCTACGAAAAGGCAGAAATCCATGTTGTGTATTCGACAGAAGTTTGTGAGTATTTAGGTATTCCATGATTTGAGTATGTATACACCTTTCCAGGATTTTAGATCGGGGGAAAGAATGGTGATGGGGTGGTAGTTTGTCAATTCTTTTGAATTACCTCCTTTGTGAAGTGGGATTATGTGGAAGATTTTCCAGATATCAGGGACTAGATGTTCAGATATAGATCTGTTTATAAGTATGGCTATAGGGTGGGCAATTGTGTTGACAGCAATTCTAAGAAAATCAGAAGTTAGCTTATCTGTAGCTAATGATGTGGGTTTTAGTTTGTTTTAGCAGTTTTTTAATTGTGTCCATAGGAACAGGTTGTAGGGTGAAGGTGTTATAGTTATTGTTTGGTTTAGGTGGTTCTTTGGGATTGGGGCATGGTTGGGGATGACTAGGGTCAGAATGGATTCAGTGAAATATTTGTTGAATTGTGTGGTTATGTTTTCTGAGGAATTTGTTGTGGTTGGGGATGGTGTACCAGATTTATCAGGTAGGAGAATGTTGTTAATGGCTGATCAGAATTGTTGAGGATTGTTTAGATGCTTTTTTTGTATGTTATGATAGTAGTTGATCTTGTCTAGTTTAACCAGTTTCCTTGCTTTATTTCTTAGGTCTACGTATGACTGACTAGAGGCTTTACATCTAGTTTTATGCCATTGATCCCAAATTTTGTCTCTAGCTTTCAGTAGTGACCTAGTTTCTTTGCTAAGCTAGGGATCAAATTTTGATTTAATTCTGATAGTTCTGGAAGGAGCATGTGAGTTCAGTATATCTAGAAAAGAGGAACATGTGAACACAGAGCCTGAGGATGATGCATTTGTGCAATTTCATGTTCCTTCAGAGATATGTGATAAACTGATAATAATCGGAGAGAAAGGGGTAGAGGACGTTGGCATCAAGGGTACCTGAGAATGCCAAGTATATTTGAACTGCCTTTACCTCTACACATGCTGGTGCAGTACAGTGAGTATCTGCCTTGGCAAATCATTAGTATGTACACAGGCCTAATGTGGGTCTTGTATGATCTGTAACATTTGCTTTCAGCCATGCATTATAGGGCTGATAGGCACCATGCTGATCAAGCGGATGATATAGCAAAATTGAATTTATTAATGTATATTCATAGTCCATATGATCTCGGCAGTACCATTTCACATCCTTGGCACACAATGTTCACGAGTGCATTGGTGTAAGTGATACTGTTAAGTATTAATTCAGAACAAACCTGGGCTTTGCCATGCAGGTTCCTGGCATAACTGAAGAAGGCTTTGTGGTTTCCCTTTGTTTCAGAGGCTAGTTTCAATTAATAATTGGCTTTGGAGGCTTTTACTAGTGATCTAATTTGCTTGTTGAGGCTAAGGAGGGAGTTTTTCCAATTTGGAATATGTTCCCTTTTACCTCTGGAAAACAGTTTATTCCTTTTGTTGTAAAGCCTGTTGATGTCCACCAAACAGGTTCCTGTCTCCTTGAGGAGCAGGTTTTAGTTCTATTGGGTGTGGCTGAGTCCATGCAGTTTTACAGGTGTTTGTATACTGCACTGCCATACTGTTCAGCATAGTTGTCTGCATCCTCTGATAGGGATGGTGGTGTGAAGCTACAGATACCCTCCCTTAGGAGGTTGTAGTCAGCTTTTGAGAAGTTTTTTAGCATGATTATGGTTAGTGGGGTTGGGTGGGATAGAAACTTCGAATGAGACAGTCTGATGATCTGATCTCACCATGGAAGAACATACTATGGGAGTGGTGCAGTGGTCACCCATGTTGGTGAGAACCAAGACCAGAATGTTATCGCCCCTTGTGAGGGCTGAGACAAGCTGGTCTACTTCGTTAGAACTGATGAAGTCAAAGAATCGTTGAGTGAGTGCATTAGTGCAGGAATAGTTCACCCAGTCCATGGTGGGGTAGTTGAAGTCACCAAGGATCAGGGTGTTAGGGGGTACTTTAATGGAGTCAAGTAGATCCAGGTAAGAAGAGTGGGTGTCCCGAGTCATGGAGGGTAGTCTATAGCTGGCTATAACTTGGATGGGTTTCTTGCCAACTCTTAGTTGCACCTGGAGTAGTTCTAATATGTCATGCTGGCTAACCAGTCTGGTGGTTTGCTTGTCTTTAATGAAGATACAGACTCCATCACACTTAGTCTTTCCAACCTCATTTTGGGGTCAGAATGTGTGGAATGAGGTTATATCTGGTAAGGCAGGGGTGCTCTCTGCAGCCTCAAACCAAGTTTGCATGACCACATAGACATCGACTTCTTTCTGGGCAAGGAGAGCCTCCAGTGAGTTCATTTTCAGGTTAAGGCTCCTAACGTTAAGCAGCATGACCTTCAATTTGCTTTTTGACAGATCTTTTATGTTGGAAGAGCTGTTTTTGGGACATTGCCTAAAAAAAGCACAGTGGGGGATGTGAGAGCCTTGGCCAGGATCCAGAAACCCAGAGGTGACAGGTGGAGGCCATCTCTGGCAAAGCATCGAGGCCTGTCAACCATGTCATTGCAGGCAGATAGATACTGAATTCCTTTGGAATGACACCAGAAACTAAGCCAATTATTGAAGTCAATTATTTTTTGTTGGTATTGTGGCATCATTCTTGGTGAAGGTAGGATGCTGCTTAGGGCTAGGGTTATACCTGCCTGGGACACATACTCTGAGAACTCAATCACACCTCTTTTCATATAGTCCAGGGAGGTATGTCTCAAGTCATTCACACCAACATGGACAATGACAGAGTTGTACTTGTACTTGTTGTGGAGAGACTTATGTGCGTGCTTGATGTGCTGGATTCTGACATCAGATAGACAACTGACTGTGACCCTCTCCTTG
Source organism: Protopterus annectens (assembly GCF_019279795.1). Classification (NCBI taxonomy): domain Eukaryota; kingdom Metazoa; phylum Chordata; order Ceratodontiformes; family Protopteridae; genus Protopterus; species Protopterus annectens. The sequence continues at coordinate 717,693,403 of NC_056743.1, read as the reverse complement.
TTGTGCCTAGTGAGGGGGACATGGGTGTGTCTCATAATTGAATCACCAATGACTAGCATGTTTGGTTTATAGTTATGCCCTATGCTGACCATCTAAAAAAACTCCAGCTATACTCTGTGGCATATCGTCTACTCAGAGGCGATCTCTGCTTAACATACAAGGCCATGTCAAACCCTGAGCTGTTGGACATGCTCCACTTAAAGAAATCCCAATCCCTCAGAGCCACACACTCCAGGGATCTAAACCTTGCCATCACAATAAATAAAGACACTTAACGAACTAAGTAAATTAAAAAACAGTAAATTCAAACACAAATGCACCAAACACCCGGACTTGTCCACAGCAGAATAAATTTATTGTGAAGCTCTTTTCGTGATACAGTGACTTCATCAGACATGTTTGAAAACAATTAATTCATTTTAAATAACATTTTAAAATCTATTGCGTGGTACAAAACTTCCAATCAACTCACTGTATTAATTCAGACATTTGAAGTAATTAAAAACTGTTACAAACAAATTATTAAAGGTATATATGTGTGTTGTTAAAAAGTATATATATTGTTAAAAAATGTATATATATATATATATATATATATATATATATATATATAAAATGTAATAAAAACAACCAGCAAATATATAAAAATGCATGACAGTCTATATAACCTGTCCTAATTAAATACTAGCTTGTAAATATTGACCCTGGACACTAGTTATCTAACCAAGCTCTTAAGCTTAAGTAGGTAAGATATATTACAACATTCATTGAGCCCAGAGTTAAAAAATGCATTTAGGCGCATCTGCCAAATTAATTCTCAGTCTTCCAATAAAAGAGCTGTCGGACTCCCTCTAATGTCAGGATGTATCTGATCAACTATCTTGAACTTGAATCTGTGTCCCCATTTAGTATCACATGTTTCGCTAAGGAATTTGTCGTTTTTTTCTTTTCAATATCATGAATGTGTTCACAAACTCTGTCACAGAAATGCCAGTATGTCTTTCCAATGTAAAACGCAGTGCATGTTGTGCACAATGCCAGATATACCACTGATTTGGAATTACAATCAAATTTGGAATGGAGACTAAACTTCCTTCCTCTAATTATGAAAGTATTCCCTACGCCCATAAATTTACAGTACCTACAGGCACCACAAGTACTCATACCTGTGTTCCTGTCAAAGTTCAATGCACTTTTCCTTTCTAATAAATTCTTGAGGTTAAGACCTCTCCTGAAAATCAAGTATGGGAAAGTGCCTAATTTCTCAACTAGAAAGACATCATTACTGATGAACTCCCAGTTTTTATATAAAATAGAACTTATCTTAAAACTATCCTTACTGTATGTTGTTATGAAACTACAGTTATAATTTGGACTTGAGTGATCAACACTCACGCCAGAATTCTGAACAACATTCTGTAAAACTTGACTACAGGGGGTATTCTCTGTGTTGGTCAATAAACTCATCCCCCTGAGTATAGGTTTAATCACACCATTAATTATTTTTGTCTTACCTTCATCAACTAATAAAGTAATCAACTCACTGGGGTACCCCCGGTGTTGGAACATCTTTGTAAGTAGCTGACATTCGTCGGAGAAATCGCTGTCGAGTGAGACCATCCTAGCAGCTCCAATTAACTGCCCTTTGACAATAGAGCATTTTTGTGCAAAAAGATGGCTACTTGTAAAATGTAGAAAAGAATTACAGTAAGTGTTTTTTCTAAATATATTGGAAACCAGTCTGCCATTCACTGTATCTTTGGTCAACTTAATGTCAAGATAGTCAATGGATTCACTATTAAACTTAAACGTGAATTCAAGAAAGTTAGTGGTGTGGTTCAAATAATTAACAAAATTGTCAGCTTGTTGTGCATTACCCCTAAAGATGATAAAAATATTATCTAGAAAATGGGTGTAGTATGTAAGATAAGTCATCTGCTGGGGGTTGTTAAAAATAAATTCCTTTTCCCAATAGACCATGGCTAAGTTTGCAAAGCTGGCACCACATGGTGAACCCATAGCTACCCCTACTCTTTGGAGGTAGAATTCTCTATCAAAAGAGGAAAAAGTTGTTAGTAAGAATTATATCTAAAGTCACTTCAATTAGATCAATCTTGTGTGTAGTTGCCCCTTTACATCTAATCACAATAAATAAAACATGCTGGAGGGATAGGTTCCTAACCCAGAGACTCCCCGTACTCTGGAATAGACTACCCATACATGTCAAGCAGAGCCCCTCCTTGGCCCTCTTCAAAAGGAACCTTTATGATTGGATGGGAGATAGGAAATTTACCCCGGGGATCATGTCAATCACCCTGCTAGACAGGGCTCCAGGGAATTAAATATTATGGGAAGAAATATCCAGGGAATTGTTATGGCTAGGCTTGTATAGGCCCTAGGGCCGAAAGCCTACTACCAACCTATGTCTTTTGGGCTGTGATGGTTTATTATTTTGCCTCATGGGCTGTGTTTGTGAGACACTGGTGTGTTGTCTGCTGTGTGTGATGTGTTTGGTGTTGTGTATGGAGTGTTTGTGAGTGTGTTTTGGAGGTCTCTGCTGTTTAGGTAAGTTTTTATTGAGAACGTCTGCATAGATGTGTGTGCATTGTGCTTGGCCATGTGATGTGCGTGGTGTGGTGTTTGTGCTGGCGATCTGGGGTCAGAATTACTGACTGTAGCATGAGAGAGCATGGACTCCTGGTTACTGATGTACATGCATTTCTCGCAAGTAGAAGAATTATGTGCTAGGAAAAGAGGACTGTCAGTAAACATGAGGCAGTTGCTACACTGTCTCAGTATGCCCACATTGACCAGGCTGGCAGGAGAAACTGATGGGAATTGTCCAGACATAGTGTTCTGAGTGCTTGGGCGGGCTTATGGATAGAGAGTTTTGATAAGGGTTTGTCCACAAGAGCATAGACAACAAGAACTTTGTTAAATGTAAAGTAAATGGCCTGAAACACAAGTGCTAAAACCAAAACTAAAATGCTAGAATAACAAATAAATGTAATCAGGCTACTAACAAGCAGTGATAAATGCAGCGGAATAAAAGGACTTGAACACTTAAGCAAAAATAAGGTAATTATTTTATAATAAAGTAGGAAGAACACAATTACAGTAAAAGAAGCTGAATAAAGTGTAATTTTTTTTTTTTATGTTTTTTTTTTTTTTTTAAGTGGAGAGGGAGGAAACAGAAGATAGTACAAGATTAAGGAGCTAAGGGGATAGGCCTACCCAAATGCTCTCTCTGTAGTGAGCTGATGAGATAGGACAGGGAGGAGTGTCCAAAGTATTGTTACCATAATTAGTAACAAATCTAATCTCATCATCCATTTTCTTCTGTTTATAATGCAAAAGTTGAGGTCTCTCTATATTCGGCACTGATTGTAAGACATCAGGTACAGTATATTGATTGTACCACCCCTCCTACAAAATCTGTTTACAAGATCTCTTTGATGCTGGACAAGTTCATCCATAAATGAACAGATCCTCTGAACTCTCAAAAATTGGGATTTCAGAATGTTGTGGATGATATGAGGATGGTGACCACTAGAAGCATGCAAAAGTGTGTTAAATTATAGATATTTCCTATATACTGTGGTATTTAATGTTCTAGCATCATTAACTGTCAATAAGAAATCCAAAAAATGTGGTCTAAGATCAAATTGGACTGTGAAACTAATACCCCATTTGTTCTTATTTAAATAAGCAACAAACTACAGTAGATATACCAAATCCAATTTCCACACTATCCAACAGTCATCTAAGTATATACGTCAAATATCAATCACATCCAAAAAAATATTATTACTAAAATCATATAGAATTTTTCCTCTTTAAATCCCATGAACAAATCTGCAAAAGATGCCCTATAGCAGTACCTTTAAGTTGTAAATAAAATTCTCAGTTAAAGTGGAAAACATTCTTCATCAAAACATGTTCTGTGAGGCATAAGAGGAATGCATTCAATCCCAGACTATACAAAGATTCACGGCTAAGGCAATATTCCAGGGCCATAAAACCTGCCCATTGTGGAATGTTAGTACATAGAGCAGATACATCTAATGTACACATGTACCAATCCTCATCTAGCTGTGCATCCTGTACAATATTAAGAAACTGAGTGGTGTCTTGAATACAAGAATGTACCCCACTCAATAAAGGTTTCAAATATCATGTCAAATATGCTGACAAGGGTTCAGTCAATGACTACAACCAGAAACAATTGGTGTACCAGGAGATTTGTGAATTTTTTATGGATTTTATTTATTTATTTACATTTGTTGACCGGGAGAGTCCGACTGGATGCAGGTCCGTTTTCAGCGGAGGCCCAGGGAGAAAAGCTCCACAGTAAATATTACTTACATTATACAGTTAAGAAACATAGCATTTAAAAATATAGACATTAGTCCAGCTGGGGACACAATACAAGAATAAAACATGGATGTAAAACAGCTGTAGAACATAGTACAATTTTAAAACATCGTGACAGATGCTAAACATGGTTACAGATGTAGTTGAGATTCATCAGTGGACAATTGATACAATCTGTTTTTGATGTACATAACAGCCATTAGCAGTTGTTGCTACAAGAAGGTAGTACTATGTGGTAGGTAGCTGGGAACATGAGTAGCCAGGCTTGCTAGGAGTAGGTCATTGATAGGTGGCAGAGAGAGGTAGTGGGTGGGTGGAGTGGATGGTATTAGAGGTGGGGTTGCAAGGGCATATCCGGCAAGTTTTTAAGTGTGATTTTAGTAAGAATTTGAAGTGGGTGCAAGAAGTTACAGAGGTAATTGAGTTCCATAGTTTGGCTATAGTACAGGAGAATAATGCTTCTCCAGCAGAGTTAATGGCTCTTGTAACTTGTAGGAGGTTTTTGTGGCTGGATCTTAGTGGTCTTGTGGTTAGGTAAGGTTGGAGTAGCTTCTGGAGAGATGGGACTTTTAGTGGCTGGTTTATTAGTTTGTGGGCAAGTGCAAGTTGGTACCATTGGAGGAGGTGGGGCAGCTCTAGCTAGCCCAGTTCTACCAGTGAGAGACAGTGGTGAGTGCGGTAGGAAGCCCCTGTGGTGAATTTGGTGATTTTGTTGTAGCAGGTTTCGAGCTTATTTAGGTCGCATTGTCTTAGGTTAGTAAATATTGGAGAGGCATAAAGTAGGGTGGAGATAAGATGAAAATTTGCTACTGAAATCTTTGCTGCTTTGGTAAGTAGTTCTGATTTCTATATAATGCTCCTATTTTTTTGTGCACTATTTTAATGGTCATGGAAATGTGAATGTCAAAGTTCAGTTTATTGTCTATTTCTACTCCTAGTAATTTTGTGTGTTCTGTAGGATGGATGGTGGTGTTGTCTTTTGCTATGATGTTAAAGTGAGAGCTGTCTAGGGTAAGTTTGGTGGGTTGAAAGATTAGTAATTTTGTTTTGTTTGGCTTGAATATTAGTTGGGCATCGGATAAACAGGTTTCAACAGAGGAAAATGCTTCCTGTGTGACTTTTTGCAGTTCGGGTAGGGAGTGGGCTGTGCAGATGATGGTTGAGTCATCTGTGTATTGTACAAGTGTGCCTTGTGTTGTGGCTGAGGCTAGATTATTGTTGAAAATAGAGAAGAGTAGGGGTCCCAGGATGGACCCATGGGGAACCCCTATGGAGACTAGTAGTTGGGGGTTAGGTCATCCTGCCAACTGCTTGTTGGCAGTCAGATAGGTAACTCTGAAACCAGTTGATGACTAGTTGAGTGAAGGATAAGTTATTGAGATGAGAGATGAACAGTTCGTGTGGGACCATATTGAAAGCTTTAGAAAGGTCTAGGAAGGTAGCTGAGGAGAGATAACCAGCATTTTTATTTTGTAAGATAGTGTTAGAGAAAGAGAGCAAGGCAGTGGTGGTGCTATGGTTAGGTCGGAAACCATGTTGTGTGTTGGAGAGGAGGTTGTTAGCAAGGAGGTGATCTGAGACTTGAGAATGGATGCATCTCTCTAGTATTTTGGAGAGTGGCGAGAGAATAGCTATGGGGCGGTAATTGGTTAGATCTGTGGAGGGGCTCCTTTGTTTAGGGGAATTATGTGTGAGACTTTCCATAGTGTGGGAACATAACTGTCTGACAGAGATCTGTTAATCAGGAGTAATACTGGGTAGGCTAGAGTGTCAGCTGCAAGTTGAAGTTATTCACTTGAGAGGTTGTCTGCTGCGAATTTGGCGGGTTTAAGTTTAGTTAACAGTTGTTTTATTTTGGAGGAAGGAACAGGAGAGAAAGAGAAGCTAGTGGGGAGATTGCTAGTTGTAGCTGATGGTGTGGGTTTATGGGGAGGAGAGTTGTGTTGTCAAGCTAGTGATAGTACGGTTTGTGTGAAGTGATTGTTGAAAGAGGTAGCAATATTTTTGGAGGAGTGAGTTATGTTAGGAGTGGGTGTAGTTACTTTACCTGGGTGGCGGATGGAGTTTATTGAGGACCAGAATTGTTTGGGGTTATGTTGGGAGGCGGTAAGGGTAGACAGGTAGTATTGGATTTTGTCCTGTTTTATAAGCTTTTTGGTTCTATTGCAAAGTTCTAGGAATTTTTGGCTAGTAAAGGGGTTTTTGGTTTTGCGCCAGTTGTCCCAGGCTTTATCCCTGTTTTTCATTTCAGACTTAGTGTTTTTTTGTAGCCATGGAGATGGTTGGGCTCTAGTTCGGGAATGTCTTATGGGGGTGTGGTAATTAAGGATGCTTAGGAATGTTTTATTAAAGTAGTCAACTGTGTCATCTAGTTTGAGGTATTTTAGAGGTTGCCAGTTACAGTCTTTTAGGGATGAGCTGAATGAGAGAGGAGGGTTGAAGTTATTTTTTTTTTGCGTAGATGATGGGTTTCACTTTATATAGGTGTTTTCTGAGTAGGAAAGTTGGGGAATGATCACTGAGGCTGTCAGATAGGCAGCCCACTATATATGACTGGGGGCTCTTATTGACTAGTATCCAGTCAAGGGTAGTGTGTTTGTTGGAGCTTTTATTTATCCTAGTAGGTGACTGGACTAGTTGGGTGAAGCCATGAAAGTTTACATGATGGGTGGGGTGGTTGCTAGAACAGGATTGCCAGTCAGTGTTGAATTCTCCTAGAATTAAAGTTTCTTGGTGTAGATAGTGGGTAGTCTAGCTGAGGAGGTTTTCTAGTGGAGAGATGTTTTGGCCAGGTAAGAAGTAGCAACCTATTATGTTTAGGGTTTTATTCTGGTTTATTTTAAGGCTGATATATATTATTTCTTCCTTACCTATTTGGGGAGCTGCTAACTTAAAGATCTGGATGTCTAGATACTGTTTAAATATTATAGCTATACCACCTCCTTTTTTGTTTAGTTGGTCTATTCTTAGTATACTGTAACCGGTAGGGAGGATTTGCTCATTAGTAATGTGTTGTTTTAATCATGTTTCTGTAAGGATCACTACATCAGGGGAGTAGAAGTCTACCGTGGCATGGAGTTCATGCACCTTGTTGCATATACTTCTAATATTTGGGCTTATCAGAAGGAGGTCGGTTGGGAGAAGATGTGGTTTGTAGTCTGATTATGAGGGGAGGGGTTAGAGATTGAGGAACCAGGATTAGGATGGATATCTCTACTGAGTGTTAGGTTGGATATGGATGAGATTATTAGTTTTATCAATTTCTGGATATTCTTGCTTATAAGGGAAGTTTTTTTTATTGTGTTCTGTGGGTAATAGGTATGGTGGTCGGGTTGTTATGTTAAGTTGTGGGTTTGATTTTAGTTTAGGTATTGTGGTCTGTAGTCTATGTAGAGGGTGTATAGGGAAGGTTGTTGACCTGATGGGAGAGTGGTAGAGTAGGGGTGGGATATGAGTGGTGGTGTGTGTAGTGATACAGTGGTAGTGGTTGAGTGTGGGAATGGTGGAGGTTTGGTAAGATGTGATGTATGCAAGGAGTGTGCATGCAGTGAGTATAGCTATGGTGTGTTTGTACATATTAGCAGTGTAGGAGGGATAGTAGTGAGAAGCTGTAGGAGGTAGTATAGGTGTAGTGATGTTATAGGTTGTTTGAAAGGTGGGAGTGGTTACTATTAGTAATAAAGGTAGGACCACTGCTGGTGGGTGGAAATTGGGGACAGGGAGGGGAGCGAAGTGGGCAATAGATGAACGAAGACTATCAGTAGGTTTAGGAGCCAATGTAAAGAGAAAAAAGATAGTAAAATGTTCTTTGGATCTTTGGTAACATATAAAAATATTGGTTGGCAGGATCTTGTACTATTATTTGGTGAACTACTTCCCTGGAAATGACACCCTCCTCCCTAGCCAACAACAGGAATTTGTCTATCCCCACTTTAAAAGTAGGGGTAGGATCCACATACACCTTTTGATAGAAACAATGATCTGAAAGTTGCCTCTGCTAAATACATAGCCCAGCCCCACACCACCATAGCACCTACTTTATCCACTACATGAATCACCAGCTGTTTATTTTTGAGCTTCATCAAAGACTGACGTTGAGATTTCGACAAGTTATATTTATGTTGAAAAATATTGCAACCTGAATTGAAATTAAAATATAACTCCTTTAATACCTGTTGTTGAAAAGCTGCAAAATATTTAGCAGGTGGAGTTACAAAAGAAGATCATTTAAAGGTAAATGCCATAACCAAACCATCACCAAATGACTCCTTAGCAGAAAAAAATATATTTTAAGATTCAACAATCCACAAAAAGAAACAAGATCCTGAACAAAAATATCTTTAAAAACTGAATAACAGGGTACCAAACCCAAAGCTTTATTAAGTAATTCGACTTCATAAGTGGTTAAAGAGATAGAAGAGATATTATGGATATTTTGATCCCATAGTATGTGGAACCTATTAGTTGTAACAACTTTTCTAAGGTTGTCACATCGCTTGTCATGTTTATGGGCAGCTCTTCTACATCATCCAAAGGGGCAGTCATATTCCTCTTTTTGGCCTTAGGAGAAATCGTTGTTGCTTCTGTATAGGTATCCAAAGCTGAGGAAGATTCCTCATCAGATGTCTACAATGCATTATTAGTTATTTTAAGAATAGATTTTATTCTTTTTATGTTTACCTGGAATAGAAACTCATTTTGTTTTCAGAAAACTTAACTGCCTTTTTAATTGTAAAGGGTTTGCCATCAGCATAATCTCTCATGTCCCTGCATTTTTTTAATTTTGTGATCCTTAAGTTCTTTCTCCACTGATATTAAATCTTTTGTGGGGGACACAAATTGTACACAAAATGATTCATGATGGTGAAAAAAACTGACCATTTCACAGAGTTTAAAAACCTCTGCTACAGATGTGGCAACCATTCATTCATAAAAAGCTGCTAATCTTCTTCTCTTTCAGCTGTTCCCATTAGGAGTTGCCACAGTGGATCATCTGTTTCCATTTCTTCCTGTCCTCTGCATATTGCTCTGTCACACGAACCGCCTGCATTTCCTCTCTCACCACATCCATAAACCTTATCTTAGGCCTTCCTCTTTTCCTCTTACCTGGCAGCTCCATCCTTAGCATCCTTTTCCCAATATACCCAGCATCCCTCCTCAGCACATGTCCAAACCAATGCAATCTCGCCTCTAAGACTTTGTCTCCAAACCGTCCAACCTGAGCTGACCATCTAATATACTGATTCCTAATCCTGTCCATCCTTGTCACACCCAATGCAAATCTTCACAGCTTTAACTCTGCCACTTCCAGCTCATACTCCTGCCTTTTTGCCAATGCCACCGTCTCCAACCCTCTTGTAGACCTTCCCTTTCACTCTTACTGGTACCTGTCTGTCACAAATCAGTCCCGAAACTCTTCTCCACCCATTCCACCCTGCCTGTACTCTTTTCTTCACCTCTCTTCCACACTCACCGTTACTCTGAACTGTTGATCTCAAGTATGTAAACTCATCCACCTTCGCCAACTTTAATCCCTTCATCCTCACCATTCCTCTAATCCTCCCTCTCATTCACACACATATATTCTGTCTTAGTCCTGCTGACCTTCATTCCTCTCCTCTCTAGAGCATGTCTCCACCTCTCCAGGGTCTCCTCAATCTGGTCCTTACTCTCACTACAGATCACAATGTCATCTGCAGACATCATAGTCCATGGGGCCTCTTGTCTGATCTCGTCTGTCAACCTGTCCATCACCATTGCCAATAAGAAAGGGCTCAGAGCTGATCCTTGATGTAATCCCACCTCCACCTTGAACGCATCTGTATCTCCCACTGCAGACTTCACCACTGTCACATTCCCCTCGTACAAATCCTGTACCACATTTACATACTTCTCTCCCACTCCTGACTTCCTCATACAATACCACAACTCCTCTCTAGGCACCCTATCATATGCTTTCTCCAAGTTCACAAAGACACAATGCAACTTCTTCTGACATTCTCTATATTTCTGCGTCAACAGTCTCAGAGCAAGCATCACATCTGTAGTGCTCTTTCCTTGCATGAAACCATACTACTGATCACTAATCATCACCTCCCTTTTTAACCTACCTTCCACTACTCTTTCCCATATCTTCAAGCTGTGACTGATCAGTTTTATCCCTCTTTAGTTACTACAGCTCTGCACATCACCCTTATTCTTAAAAATAGTTACCAAAACACTTTTTCTCCACTCCTCAGGCATCCTCTGACTTTCCAAGATTTCATTAAACAATCTGGTTAAAATCTCCAGTGCCATTTCTCCTAAGCACCTCCATGCTTCCACTGGTATGTCATCTGGACCAACAGCCTTTCCATTCTTCATCCTCTTCATAGCTGTCCTTATTTCCTCCTGGCTAATCTGTTTCACTTCCTGATTCACTATCCCCACATCATCCAACCTTCTCTCTCTCTCATTCTCTTCATTCATAAGCCCCTCAAAGTATTCTTTCCATCTGCTCAACACACTCTCCTTGCTTGTGAGTACATTTCCCTCACTATCCTTTATCACCCTTACCTGCTGCACATCTTTCCCAGCTCAGTCCCTCTGTCTAGCCATTTGGCACAGGTCCTTTTCTCCCTCTTTAGTGTCTAGTCTCTCATACAATTCTCCATATGCCTTATCCTTAGCCTTCACCACCTCTCTCTTTGCCATGCTCCTCATCTCCTTATACTCCTGTCTGCTTTCTTCATCTCTCTGACAATCCCACTTCTTCTTCACCAGTTTCTTCCTCTGTATACTCTCCTGTACTTCCTCATTCCACCACCAGGTCTCCTTGTCCTCCTTCCTCTGTCCAGATGTCACACCAAGCACCTCTCTAGCGGTCTCCCTTACCATCTCTGCTGTAGTTACCCAGCTGTTCAGTAACTCTTCACTGCCCCCCAGTGCCTGTTTTAACTCTTCCCTGAACTCCACCTCACAATCACCCTTTTTCAACTTCTACCATTTGATCCTTGGCACTGCTCTCACATTTGTTTTCCTCTTCCTGATCACTAAGCCATCCTACACACCACTATTCTATGCTGCCTAACTACATTTTCCCCAGTCACCACTTTACAGTCTTCAATATCCTTCAGACTGGCCCTCCTGCATAGGATATAATCCACCTGTGTGCATCTTCACTCTTGTACATCACCCCATTCTCCTCCCTCTTCTTAAAATACATATTCACCACAGCCATGTCCATGCTTTTCACAAAATCCACTACCATCTGACCTTCTGCATTCCTCTCCTTAACACCATACCTGCCCATCACTTCCTCATCCCCTCTGTTCCCTTCACCAACATGCCCATTGAAATCCACTCACCCTTGGGTACACTCACCACCACTTCCTCCAACTCACTCCAAAATATTTCTTTTTCATCCATCGCACACCCAACTTTCGGAGCATATGCACTAACAACATTTATCATTACACCATAAATTTCCACTTCATAAACATCACTCTATCCAACAGTCTTTTCACCTACAAAACATTCTTGGCATACTGTTCTTTCGGGATAACCCCTACCCCATTTCTCCTCCCATTCACACCAAGATAGAACAATTTGAACCCACCTCCTATACACCTGGCCTTACTCATCTTCCATCTGGTCTCTTGCACACACAATGTATCAACCTTCCTTCTCTCCATCATATCAGCTAGCTTTCTTCCTATACCAGTCATACTGCCAACATTCAAAGTTCCTACCCTCACTACTACACTCCTAACCTTTCTCCTCTCTTTCTGCTTTCGGGCATGCCTTCCCCCTCTTCTTCTCCTTCGGCCAACAGTAGCCCAATTTCCACCAGCACTGGTGGCAGTCGTTGTTAACCTGGGCCTCAACTGATCTGGTATGGAAATCTGTATTGTTGTCCGCATATGTTATTTGGCAGAGGTTTTACACTGGATGCACTTCCTGATGTAACCCTCCCCATTTATCTGGGATTGGGACTGGTATGAAGAAATGCACTGGCTTGTGCATCTCCAGTGGCTGGGTTCATAAAAAGATGCTAATATTGCCACAAAAGCCATCAATGCTGTTTAATGGGCATCTTGCCATTGATTAAGCAAGATATTGTCCAGGTGTTTAACATAGGGCTGTATATGAACCCTGAGACCCAGTGGTGCCAAACTTTGAGTTATAAGCTTTAAACAACTTAAAGTCCCAAACATATAGTCCATTGAGTTATGTCTAAAGTCATTCATCTCCACATGGACTATGACAAAGTCATACCGGTACTTGTAGTTGAGTGACTTGAGGGCTTGAGTGACTTAATGGATCCTGGCACCTGACAGGCAGCTAATCATAACCTGCTACTTATCCAGTCTGGTGAGGGGAGCATTAGTGTATCTCACAATGGAGTCACCTATGACCTATACATTAGGTTTTGCGGTATTATTCCTTATGGACTTATTTGTTGAGACACTGGTGTGTGTGTTATATGTCATGGTTGCTTTTTGTATTGTTACATGTGTAAGTGGTTTCTGTTTGGGAGGCCTCTGATCTTTTGGTAAGTTACTAGTGAGTACCTCCACATATGTTGTTTTTGTGTGTCATGTCCTTATTTAGTGTGGGAAGTGTGTGTGTGTGTGTGTGTGTGTGTGTGTGTGTGTGTGTGTGTGTGTGTGTGTGTGTGTGTGTGTGTGTGCACACGCGTGCGAGCTGGCAACCTGTTTGGCATTTGATTTGTCCTTGTCTCCAATTTCATAGTATAACTACATCTCTCACATAAAGTATTTGTTTGTTTCAGGAGGGAATGGTTGTCTGTATACATGAGACAATTGCTACATTGCCTCAGGATGCCCATGGCTGTCAGGCTGTCCAGAGAGATGATGAGAAACTGCCCATCCATGATAGCAGGCTTTTACCATATGCTTTATTAAGGAAGGGAATGGGTTAATTTGAAAGGACTGTGCTGGTAGTGTTGAGACTACAAGAGGGACCTATACTTTGTGTAGTCTAAGGTTGGTCATTAAGGCAATGCTGCTCAGTGTGCAACTGAGTTGCTCCTAGAGCAGCAGAAATGCTTGGAAGGGTTTCATTGACAGCTGTTTAGGGAAACCTGAGCTTCTAGGTTTTGCATCTATACAGGGCACTGCTAACTGCTGCTCAAACAGCAGCAACACACAAATGTGAAGCTTAAATATGAGCAAAGAGAAATAAGTTTTAAGCTAACTAACAATGAGAAAAGCACACAATAAGCCTTCCACCAGCAATCCCCAACTCAGATAGGTTACATCAGCACACTTCTGCCACAAGGGTATAGAAAAACACCTTCTTAATTTAGAATAGCTGGTTTGGAGCCCAGGTGTAACAGGATCACAAAAACTACCTACAACAGCCCTACAACTAACAGATACAATGTAATACAGTGCAATTAACTACTTAAAGCAGCAGCAGCAGCAGACAGTACAGTTTTTCTGAAACTGCTATAATACATTCACAGTATATAAGATTATAGGTTCATAGGTTCATAGGTTCATACTAGGCTATCTACCCTAGGGCATTTATAAGCCTAGCCAGAGTGTGTTTGGCTTTCGCCACCCATTTTAAATTATAGGTTCATAGGTTCATACTAGGCTATCTACCCTAGGAGAAGTGCAAAAAAATATTTAGAGCCCTTTTGTGTGTTACCCAGCTTAGATAGACCAGGTAATCACCTATTGCCACTAGGTGAATAACCCCAGTCGTCCTAATGTAAAAGCACAGTAAAGGACTGTCCAGAGTTAAATGTTACCACAAACAAGTTTAAAAGATACGAAATGGTACTACAAACAAACTTAAAGATATAGATACAGAGTGTACTTTAAACAGCTTATAAAAGTGTGATTATTCAATAAAATTACTTTGCTTTGTATAAATGAGCCGAGAGACAGTCAATTGTACAGACTTTATAAAGGCAGTAAAGCAAGATAAGCTGATTAATAAGTGCTTCAGCTAGTAAAACTACATGCAGGAATCTCAAGTGTTCCATCAACCTTAACAGATCAGGCTACCTCCCAGTGCACTAGACGGAAAATCCACTTACCTCTTGATGTAAAAGCAAGTGCTTGCTAAGGTCCAAAAATACACTACTTAATCCAACAGCTAGCTAGTTAGACAATGAATTCAGAGCAAGTAAAGGCAAATAAATTATTCAAGATATCAAAAGCAGCATAGAAACAGAGGAGCTTATTAAGCTTCATTTACAGTAGGGGTGAGAAAAACTAGCATGGAATCACCAGCAATCCTGTTAGTTTATTCAGGATTGAAATATTTTCAGAAAAAAGTAAAGACCCAGAAATTTACACTTCAACACACCTCTGATAGACTATGACTTTAACAATAGCCCCTCGTGTGTGGATTTTGTACTACAGTGGTTTTCAGGTCTGCTTCACACACAAAGGTCCTGGGTTCATGTCTCAATGGAACTATTATAATCTGGTAGTTAGTGCAGAGGATTAAGGCTATGGGCTAACAAGATGCTTCCTGTACCCTGTGCTTGATTCCCTCAACTTCCATCTGCCTACTGTACAGCTGTGAGCAAGTCACTTAACCCAACAGTGATCTGGGGCAATTGAGACATTGAGCTAGGCTCCTCAATAGTCTCCTTGAGTGCATGCCAAGTAACTGCATATAAACCCATGAACCCTTTGGTAGTGAACATGCTGGTCATTAGTAGGGACATGCCAGGATTAGACATCCTCACTGAATTTCTCAAGGTAGATGGTGAAAAATATAGGATACCCACCTTTGTCCTGTGATGTGTGTCTAGTGTTCCTATAATATTTGTGTTTGTCTATAACTGTCCTGTACAGACAGTGATAGGGGTTTCCATCTTCACTGATAGTGGGGGCTTTGTAGTTATATCGGTAAAACTGGTGGAAAAGAGGACATAAGGGAGGTTTGTTATGTCATATAAAAGTTGCATGGTTACAGGGTGCTCGGCTTCTGTTCCTGTAGACCATACATACTTTCTAATCACTTGATGTATCATAGCCAGGAGTTTCTCAAAGATACAGTAAACTTTGGTTAGGGACAGTCCTATTTTCTTATCAATGTGGTAACAATATATGGAAGATATGAATATACCTAGTGACAGACAAACCTTTTTACTGCAGTGGTATTAGGTTACACTCCTGACTCTAAGATTTGTGCAGCAATCATATCATGCATAGCCAGTGGCAGCCCCCCCCCCCGGGTGGTATCTGTCAATAACCTTCTGGCCACAGTAGTGGTGGAACTGCAAATAACAACACTACCTTGTTGGTCACCTCTTTGCAGCAGTCCAGACAATACTGCTGATAACAACTCCTCAGCGATAAGAATTGTTACTTTCAGAACAGGAGATGCTAAGAATAATGCAATTGTTTGTATGTTTCTGCTCAGATGTGTCAATATGCCTGTCATGCTCCCCCAGTCCTTACTTTAACTTATGCAATAAAACAAATGTGTGGCATCACTCTGAAATGTTCTGGAATCATGCACACGACAGACATTGTCAGTAGTTAATTCTGCATAGTCTCTTTTAGTTATATAACATCCACAGGCCTTCTTCTGGTATCTCCAGTGATCACATGTTTTCAGAGCGTCAGCTCACTACCTTGCCCTGAATTTAAAATGTTTTGGAATCTGCAGTAAACAGACAGTTGTGCACATTTGCATTGTCTGATCTGTTGCTACCTGCCTGCTTGGTGTATTTAATATCTAATCTGTTATACCTCACTCATTACTCTGCTTTATCAAAATGTCCTCTGGGTCCCACATGAAAAGGGATACTCTTACTGATCCCGTTGTGACAACCCAGTTAAAAACTGCATTACAGAATGAAGCAAAGTGCAAAATACAAATCATGTGACATTATGACCCTAAAGGAACCACAATCAACTGGATTCACACTAATAAATGAAGGAAAATACAGCACATGGCACATGTAACACATGTAGTAGTATTTGCCAAAATAATTAACTTCTAGTCTGCTAATAAGTAAATGATACAATTTCTTATTTTTGAAAGTAACTTGAGAAGAATGTGCTTTATTTTTATTTAAAAGAAATGCAAAAGGCTGTGCTGAAATTATAGCCTCCCCTACAGCATCTGCACTGAAGAAATGCCTCACCCTCCTGGAGAGAACATTCTCCAGTGGTGGCAATTGATGTAATTTAAATTTCTGCCTGACAAAAAGTCTTACTCTTTCCACATATAGCTAATAATTATACATAAAAAATATTTTATTAGAAGACATTTACAGGATGAAGTTGCCTGTCATACACAAGGTATAATTACCTTTGAATTTCTTATACAAGAACTTAGAAAATAATTTTAATAGTTTGTACTTAGTGATTGATTTAGGAGTCACCTGTTAGGGAAAGTAAGAAAAATGACACTTTCTTTTATTTTTAGACAAATTTGTTTGTGTTTGTATTTTTTTTTTTTTACAGAACTTCGTCTGACACAATATATTATTTCATTGTAATTTCATATGCATGAATTCATAAATGTATTTCATAGCTTTCAAAAATGCATTTATTATTTGATATTTTCCATATATTATGCCAGTAACATTATTATATCAATCAGTAATATTATACTGCAAGTATTTTCTTTGCATCTCTCCTAAGTAGCTGATATGCTGTCCTAAATGAACAGAAATAATGATCAGAAAATTAGAAAGCAAGGTTTGTCAGAAAACTGTTTTATGAGATGGACTGTACCCCTGCATCCTTTTACTTAAAAAAAAAAAACACCTCTGCAGCTGCCATTTTTGCACAAGTAAAAGCAAATATTTGTGCTTGGCATTTCTGATATGAAACTTGGAGAAAAGTATGATTTATGAAACCCAGTATAATTATTTGGCAGAAGAAATAATGTATTTTTTCCTTTGTGTAATTTGAGTTTGTAGACACAGTATTTTGCTGACATTGGAATGACTGATTTCCTAAATAAACAAACAAGCAAAGAGGTAAATAAATAAAAAATTTTCCCCACAAGAAATTGCCCATAGCTTGTTGTGATGCGACCATGATGTATGAATATCAAAATAGTTGAATTCCGCATTTTTGTTTCAGCCAAGTGTGGTTTCTGCTGCAAAATGCATGCCTGCCAACGCATATATAACCATCTGTCTGCTAAGCAGCACTGCAAAATAGTCCCCCACATATCGTGTGACATAAAGAGATAACAAGAAGCATATTTAAAAGAGGAATATTTGCACAACTACCTGGACAAAGTGTCAATAGTACACCCACGGGGCTATGTGGGTGAGGTGGAGAAGGCTTTAGGAGAGACGATAGTGAGGAGATGCCAGGATCGTGGTTTCAGAATGATACGTCTTACTGATTGATGTTTATGTAGCAGGCTTCTGTAATGCAGCATCCCTTACAAACATCACGCTTGTAATTTACTATGCTCCAACTGAACATAGGAACACTGGACCACTTCTAGGCAAACAATCACAGCAAACCTAAGTAGCCTAGCCATATAGACAGACTTAAAAGCTCTTACTACCCTTTAGGAGAAATCAGCAGTGCCCAGCTATTAAATCAAGTAGGACTGTACATGATAACCCTGGTGTAAATTTGAGTTTACCTATCCAATCACCAAGATTAGCTTGCCTCAGAGGCAGATGAAGTAGTACTTTGCTTGACCTGTAGGGGGGACTTATTGTATAAGCTGGGAGTATACCAACTTAGAAATCTATCCCTCCAGTGAGTCTTATTTATTGGTGTAAATTTAGGGTCTTGAAAAATGTATGTAATGTTAACTCCTTTAGAGGTCTGTTACTTGCTCACAACATACTAGCTCACTGCTACTAGCTCAAAAAGGCAAGTGCTCTAACTTCCATTCATAGGTTCATAAGTTCATAGGTGTGTACTAGGCTAATGGCCCTGGAGCCTTTAGAAGCCTAGCCCATAGAAGTGCCCTGGCATCGTGCCGCCCGACTTTAGTTCCCAGTGCCTCTATCAAGTAGAGCTACTGGAGTGATTCCCAGGTTGAACTT
The DNA here is from genome assembly GCF_019279795.1 of Protopterus annectens. Lineage (NCBI taxonomy): Eukaryota > Metazoa > Chordata > Ceratodontiformes > Protopteridae > Protopterus > Protopterus annectens. The sequence continues at coordinate 717,675,027 of NC_056743.1, read as the reverse complement.
TCTATTACCCATCCACTCATCAAGATTTCTCTTGAAGAAGGACAGCGAGGTGCTCTGCTTGACATGTATGGGAAGTCTATTCCAGAGCATGGACAGTCTCTGGGTGAGGAACCTGTCCCTCCAGCATGTTCTGTTGATTGTGGTAATGAGGCTGAGGTCTCTGTAGCGTGTGGTGGGGAGGGATTGGGATTTCATTAGATGTAACATTTCTAACAGAGCTGGGTCAGACATGGCTTTGTAAGTCAGGCAAAGATCGCCTCTAAGTAGGCGATATAAGACAGAGAGTAGCTGTAATCATTTGAGTCTGTCCATGTGGGACATGTGTTTAATGCCTAGGATCCTCTTCATGAGGTGGTCTCTCCAGCTGTTGCAGGTGTCTAGTGAGGTACAAGCCAAATGGGGCATTATACTCAATGACTGGTCTAACGAGGGAAAAGTAGAGAGAGACAATGACCTCTTTCTTCCTTGATGCAAAACCCTTGGTAATGAGGTGTGCCACATAGAAGGACTTTCTGACCACAGTGGCAATGTGGTGGTCGAAGGAGAGGTTGCTGTCAACGTGCGTCCCCTGATCTCTTATAACACCTTCAGTGTTCAGTGGGCTCCCATCGATGTGGCAATTAGTGGGAACTGAGTTTTTACCAAAGGGGATGACAACAAATTTTTTGGCATTAAGCTTAAGGCCATGGTTTCGACACCAGTCATTGGTGAGGCCTTTCTGTTGGATGTCTGCATCACTTGGGGAGTTAATAATGGCTCCCAGCTTGCAGTCATCTGTTAACTTGGTCAGAGTCCCTTTGTGTTGGCCTGGATTTCTGAGGAGTAGATGCCAAACAGGAGAGGACCCAGGACCGATCCCTGTGGGACTCCACTCATGACTGGTCATCAGTCTGACTTGGAGTCTACTACTTTCACACTGTGCATTCTATCTGTGAGCCAATTTTCACCCCACCTAGTGATATAGGGATTGATGCTTAGTTTGATGAGTTTATCACTAATTCCCAAGTGAGGAATGGTGTCAAAGGCCTTAGCCCGATTGAGGTCAGCTGTATGCACTGCCTTACCTTCATCCACAGCCCTGGTGACTGACTCAAAGATGTCAACCAGGTTGAGTAGGCATGATATCCCTTTCACAAAGCCAAATTGCATGGGGTCTAGAGTTTGGAGATTTCCTATATCTTTGTTAATCAGATCCTTAATGATGCACTCCATAGCTTTACATATCGGACTCGTCATGCTAATGGGGTGATAATTCCCAGGGTCTGTAGTTGCTCCCCCTTTATGGAGAGAGATGACTGTAGCAGTGCGCCGTTTGGTAGGGACAAAGCCTGAGGTGAGGCTGTGACTGAACAAGGCACACAGATGTGGTGTCAGTTCACTTTGTAGTTCATGTAGAACACAGCCATGGATATTATCGGGTCCCATAGAAGCTGTATTCTTGGCCTTGGACAATGCAGCTTTAACCTGTGCTGCAGTAATGCTGGGTGCCTGGCATTCTTCCGGTATTGTGATTGGTCCTTTAGGTGGGGAGAGAGGGGTAAAGTTGGCACAGAATCTGTCGGCCAGTATGTTGACAATATCTGTTGGCTGAGTATCGGATGTACCATTGTACAGTAACTCAGAGCAAATCTGGGTATTACCGTGGATGTTCTTGATATAACTATAGAAGGCTTTGTAATGGTTTTTAGTGTCTGCCACAATTATGCCTTCATAGCTGGCTTTAGAGGATTTTATGAGGTATCTCAACTTTTTGTTGAGGCTAACAAGGGAGTTTTTCCAGTCTTGGGACTTCGCTTTTTTCTGCAACAGTTTCTTCCTTCTGTTGTAGAGTTTATTAATGGCAGGGGACCACCAGATTGGCTTCCTTCTTTTAGAGGAGAGCATCTTGGTTCTCTTGGGTATGGCTAGTTCCAAGCATTTATGTACATGTTCGTACAGTGCATAGTTGTATGATTCAGTAGTCATGCAGCTATTTTCAGTTGGCATGGGTGCCGTGAAGTTAGCCACCTCTGTTTTTAGGATCCCAAAGTCAGCTTTGGAGAAGTTTTTCAAGGTGGTTACCTTTGCAGGGGGTGTGGGTGAGATGTGGATTTCCATGGTGATCAGTTTATGGTTGGATCTGATCAGGGAGGCATTGACTACTGGTGTAGAGCAATGGTCACCCATGTTAGTAATAACCAGGTCAAGGATGTTGTTTCCTGTAGTGGGGGTAAGGATGAGCTGGTCCAGGGCATTGGAATTGATGAATTCCAGGAAGCATTGGGTCAGTATATTGGTGCTTGAGTAGTTTTCCCAGTTGATGAAGGGGTAGTTGAAGTCTCTTAGTATGAGAGTGTTGGATTGGACCTTGATAGAGTCCAGGGTGCTTAGGAATATGGAATGGGAGTCTAGGGACATGGTTGGAGACCTATAGCAGGCTATGACCTGGATCACCATCTTACCCAATGTTAGTTGTACCTGAAGTATCTCAGATGCGTTATGCTGGGCTACTAGTCTGGAGGTGTGCATATCCTTTATGAGTATGAAGACACCGCCTCCATTGGTGCTACGGTCCATGTTTTGGGGCCGGAAGGTGTGGAATTAGTTATAACCTGGTAGCACAGGGGTCCTTTCTGCCTCTTTAAACCAGGTCTCTGTTGCAGCAGAAATGTTGCTGTTCTCCATTTTGAGGAGTGCTTCAAGCAAGTGCATCTTGAGATTTAGACTTCTAGTGTTGAGCAGTATGATCCTCAGACTGCATTTATTTATTGCTGTTACGGTGGTAATTTGGTCTTTGGAACACCACCTAAAAAAAGGCACTATAGTGGTGGCAAGAGCCTTAGCCAGTACCCGGAAGCCCAGGGGTGACAGGTGCAGGCCATCTATGGCAAAGCATCAAGGTCTGTCAGTTATGTCATCCCAAGCAGACAGATACTGGATCCCCTTAGAATAACACCAGAAACTTAGCCAGTTGTTGAAGTCAATCATTTTTTGTTTGTACTGCAGGATCATTCTGGGTGACGGTAGGATACTGCTCAGGGCTAGGGTCATACCTGCCTAGGCCACAAAATCAGAGAGGTCCACCATGTCTCTTTTCATGTAGTCCAGGGAGGTGCAGCTCAGGTCATTCACACCCACATGGACAATGACAGAGTCATACTTGTACTTGTGGAGTGACCTGAGTGTGTGTGTTATGTGTCAGATTCTGGCACCTGATAAACAGCTGACTGTTACCTTCTCCTTATTCAACCCAGTGACTGGGACATCTATGGTCCTCACTATTGAGTCACCTATGATTAGTGTACTGGGCAAGGTGTTTAGCCTTAGGGGATTAGGTTGAGGGCACACTGTGGAGGTGAACTATGTGTCCTGTGATTTGTGCTGTGTTGTGGTGGTCAAGTGCGTTCCTGTCTTGGAGGTCTCTGCTGTTTGGGTAAATTTTCATTGAGAGCCTCTGTGAAGGTGGGTGTGTGGTTTGTGTTTTTATGTGAGAGATGTGATGGTGGGTGTTCTGGAGGGCTATATGTTCCATGTGGTTTGGTGTAGGTGTTGACCTTCTTCTCTTGACCGGGTCTATATTATGATATCGCATGCTCAGAAGAGCGAACGACACATAATCGACCCTATGTAAGCGAACGCTTACAATGTCGAAACCTCAGTACAGCAATTTTTTTCCAAGGGAAAAAAAATCACTGGCCGAAACAAAAAAAAAAAAAACTGTAAAACATTACATAATGGGAGGAGGGATTCACCCCCACATCCCCCAACATGGGGGGCTGTGCCCCCCACACATCCCCTACTTAAATATACCAACTCCAAGATCACACTACAGTACCAGAAATGGCAAAGTAGTGAAAGTGGCCAAGCAAATTCTTTCCCAGGGAAAGAATTTGCTGAAAAGCTGTATCGCTATTTTGCCTTTTCGTGCTTTTCAGTTCAACAAAGATGCATTCAGCAACCTGCGTCTGCGACAGCATAATAGGGAGCCTCTTGACCAGCTAGCCCGGTCTTGGATGGAGAGTGTGTAGCTTCCAATTTGGTGATATAAGTGCATCTCTCACAAATCTGAGTGTTGGGAGGTAAGAGGAGAGGGTTGTCTGTGTTCATGAGACAGTTGCTACACTGCCTCAGAATGCCCAAGTGCACCAGGTTAATAGGAGAAAGCAGAAGGAACCCCCCTTTAATCATGCCTGGAGGGCTGGTCATAACTACTAAGTACTGGAGCTATTTCCATGAAGAACAACTAGTGTTGATGGCACGTAGGTGTGCTACAATAATTTCTAAAAAACCTCTTGAAGTGCAAAGTGTTTAAGCTATTTGAAGTGCAAGAGAGAAAGAACTAGCAAGATTCAAGAGAAAAACTGAAGAGCAGACTTTGTGGTACCAGTAATAGTTTATCTCAGCTCGGTGTCGTTAGGCAGAGCTTAAACAAGTGTAAACCCATGCAAACATGGGCTTTTAAACCAGAAAGTTGAAAGAGATGAAAAAACTGCCCAAACAGCCAATAAACTACAATTTCTGGGTCAGAAACCACTCCTCCTGTAGTAGATAGGCTACCTAGTGCTTACCAATTCCACTGATAAGCTAGAAGGCTTCCCTCCAACACAGAAAGGCTTAGGGGGGCTCAGAAGCTTACAAACAGTCCTGGATACAGCAAATCTGTATCTGGACTAGACTAGTTACAGGAAAGGTGGGAAACAAGTGCAAACACTGGCTTTTAAACCAGAAAGTTGAAAGGGATGGAAACATTGCCCAAACGGCCAATAAACTACAATTTCCGGGCCAGAAACCACTCTTCTTGTGGTAAATCGGCTACTTAGTACTTAGGGGTAGCTTGTGGTAATGGACTCCAGGACTGCAGCCCCCCAGCTGAAAACTAACTCCGGGAACGAACAGCACGCATGTGTGCTCGGCATTCCGATTCAACCAGAAGTGCACGCATGTGTGCAGGAATCCAGACTGGGTAAACAGCAGTCCGGATTTAGAGGAAGGCATTTCACACAGAGATACCCCAGAGGTCTATGCGGTTCTAACCACATAGACTGGAAAGGGGATCGGACTGCAATGTCTGCAGTCTGGATAGACTGCCTGCTCTCTCGCAGTGTTTGGATTGTAGTGTGGAACCTAGATGAAGCTGCAGAGGGACTCCAATGTTTGTATCAGAGATTTTAGATGAAGCAGGCATTGGTGTGTGTGAGTGTGTGTGTGTGTGTGTGTGTGTGTGTGTGTGTGTGTGTGTGTGTGTGTGTGTGTGTGTGTGTGTGTGTTTGTGTGTGTGTGTGTGTGTGTGTGTGTACAGCAACACTGCAAAAAGGCCATCGGTGCAACTTTGTGAGAGTGACACACGTTTGAGTTAGTTTGTGTCATCATCACTGACAGGCTAGGTCTGAATTTTCTCTTTTTCTTCTTTGGATTTTATTCTGTACAGCTACCTTAAAGACAGGAGTGTGCAGAAACAGCCAAGCAGCTAAAGTAGAAGCGGCGCTGAAAAGTTTATTGCCCCTCCCAAACAAAATATACACACACACAATCGGCTGCAAGTTACGTCATTGTATATGATGAATGCGTGTGTCCACTTCGGACGTTTGAAAGAAAAGTGTGGTGTGTATGTGTGTGTGTGCTGAGCACTATAGAGCTTTAATCCTTAGTTTATTAAGCTAACTTTTTGTCTTAACCTCTTTGGCCAAGGGAAGCTATGCATGGAGACAGTCTTTTCAACTTTTTGCAGTCAGATCACTAACATACTAAATGGCTATGAATTCAGAAACATTTATCAATATGCAGCCCCCTTGGCATTAAAAATGAATAAATGACATACATTTTCCAGGGGATGCGCTTGTAGCTTCAAGTCTAATTCTAGATTTCTATGTTCAGTATTCTACTGGTTGGGAAGGTGGTTATATTTTCTGACATTAAGGCTCAGCCTAAAAATAAGATTCAGGCATTTTTCTTTATTCCCTTCTATTTTTCATGTTTTAAAGTTGAAGCATATTGGGGGTGCATTAGGAATTCCTTTGTATTACTTCAGTTTCCAAAATCATATTTTACCATAGTCACACATTATATAATGTGCATAAATCTTACTTTATGGAGTGTTGCTGTACAGCAGCTCTAAATATAAAGTTTATCTGTCTCTATATAATGTCTTGCATGCTGACTTGCTGATACCTTTGTTTTAATTTAATTTAATTTTTTTTCGAGGGAGACAAATGTAGATCTTTTACTTTTTTGTGTAGTTGGGGGAGCAAAAAGTGTTCCAGAGGTAAATTTCTTCCTTTTGGTTTGCTGCTGCAGAGAAAAGGTAGCCCTTTAGTATTAGGATATTCTTGGTTTTGTGCAGATGTAACATTGCTATATATAAACACATTTGTGTACCTTATAAATAACAAGTACACAAAATGTCAGAACTCAGCGAATATTCTACCAGATCTTGAACAACCTTAAGACTGTTTGAATCAGATATGGGATAGTATGTAACAATCACATGCTCTCTCTGTTTCTTAAACCATAATTAAAAGGTAAATAGGAGATGATTAGTTGTGTCTGCCAAGAGTTTGTATGTGTCCTGCAATGGGTCAGCACCCTGTCCAGGATTAGTTTCTTTGCTTTTATTCTCTGAGTGTTTTGATGGGTCGTGCTCCCCCATGACATTGAATAATATTTAGTAAGTAGTTAAAGAATGAATGGAAAAATAAAGAAAATCCATTTTTCAGTACATAGCCATTACATTTCATGGTGCTTTGCAGGTTTCTCTCTGCCTGAGTACTGTTACTCTGACTTTTCTCTTTCCCATGCAGTTTACTGTTCAGTACACATGCCCAGAGAAGCTAGACAAACTTTTGAAAGTTGGAATAACTTTCACTTTAGAGATACAAAAAAAAATGTCAGGACTGTTAAGCTTTTGGTGTGCAGACGTGTGTGTGTGTGTGTGTGTGTGTGTGTGTGTGTGTGTGTGTGTGTGTGTGTGTGTGTGTGTATGTGTATGTAGTCATATTATGTGGGTTATGTAGGCTACTGCATGCAGTCATTAAACCACAAACAAAACTTTTTACTCTTGTTACCTAGCTGACAGTTGTGTATCACTTAAGGGGAAACTTTTCTTGAGAAAACCTGGTAACCAGTTATTTGCGGCAAAGTTAAGTGTATTAATACTGGTCTTCTTAGTATACGTGCATACACTACTATTTCTGGTGGAACATGATTGGCTTATGGCTGAGTGCATAGGTAGCATCTGGGATGAAAGAACTCTATTAGGCATTTTGCTGGGACAGCCTTCCTAAAAGGGTAAACATAAGTAGGACAGAAGAACTTGAAAATGTTGGGATAAAGTTGTACTCATTTATAGGCAAAATAATGAAGAAAGGCATAACTAATGGCGTGAATGTATGATATGCAGGCATTGTCCTTGCATTGTGTAGGTACCTAATAAGGATACAACTGGATTATTATGTGCAACTGCAGCAGCCAAAGACAGAGCTGTTCTGACTGACAGGCAGACTGTGTGCAACAGTGCAACATAATGATGTGTGTGTGTGTGTGTGAAATTCTCCAGTTAATATATACTGGTGGCTAGAGAGAAACCTCAGTTATACCTGGTGGTGGGTAGAGAATAACTCAAGCTCAAACCCTGTACCTTGGGTGCAGGTAGCAAGAGCCTGAATTCCCTACCCACCACCATTTGTGAAAACTTTTCAGATTTTTGCCTCATATTTTTGTTCTCTTCTGTCCCTCATAAAATCTGTGGTTTGCTGCAGTTTTCTTTAAGTATATAATTGAGAGAGCAGTTGTGCAGTGGTAGCATTGTTACCTCACAGCTAGAGGTTCTCTGGTTTGATTCTTGGCTCGGGTGCCTTCTGTGTGGAGTCTGCATGTCGTTCATGTGGGTTTCCTCTGGGTGCTCTGGTTTTCTCCCAAGTTACAAAGACATGTGTCTGGAGTGTTTTTCCCTGGGCCTCTGCTGAAAATGTGCTTTGTTCAAAGTCAGATTTTCCTGGTTAACAAATGTTAAATAAAAATGACAAGCATTTGAATTTCAGACTTCATATTCTTCAGAAAGTACATGGTAACACAAAACCTTTTATTCTAGCAATTTTCTAAGTTTATAAGATGGATATTTGAAATTTGTCCCTATTTTTGGGGCTGTATTCCCCCATTATTGGCTTTGTCCAGGTTTTTTGTGCTAACAGGTTGAGAGCTATGGTGAGAACTGAATCCACTGAATATATTTGGGGGCTGTATTCCCCCATTATTGGCTTTGTCCAGATGTTTTGTGCTAAGAGGTTGAGAGCTATGTTGAGAACTGAATTCACTAAATGGTAGCCATTTAAGTTTCAGTCTTCCTGTCTTTCAAGAAACAGCTGATTTGGCACAGTGGTATGTTGCTCTGACTGATTTGGCAGTGAAATGTATGGTGGTAACACAGCATTTTATTCTAGCAACTTTCCAAGATTATACAAGCAATGTTTAAAATGTGTCCCTGTTTTTTGGGCTTTTGTCCCCCCCAATAAATTTTGGCTTTTTCCAGATTTCTTGTGCTGCAAAGTTGAGAGATACAGTTGAGTGTCGAGTGGATTTTACAAGGTGCTCAGAGCTTCAGGGAAAGAGAAGTTTAGTGCTGCTTATGCTGAATCTGCTCGCATTGTTAATAGCACAACAGGTATTGTACTTGCTTTTGATGCAGAAGTCTGTGGGTTTTACTCCCACACTATGTAGATGCATTGCTACTGTACTGTGTTGTAAAGGGTGTGGATGCTGCAGTCCTGAGAATGTCATCTTTGACAAAGATATCTAGTAACTATGAACCAGTTATCAGTTTGCCATCCACTCCCTATTGCAATATTACTAGCTTATCATTTTCTTAAAGTAACATATGCAATTTATTCCTCAAAGGCAACAGGCACTTTATTTGTAGATGAAACAATGAAATATAAAGTTGTTTGCTAGCAGCAACCTCTTCATTAGTTACAGATCTCTTTAATGTGGAATTATTTAGATGACTTTTACTTTAGCAGAGATTGTGCATATTTACTGGTACTGGTGGACTGTAGAAGTTTGAGTAGACTTTTATGATGGAAATGTTCTGAACTGGGCAGTTTTGTCATTATTGGTGCATGCATTTTGTTTCATTGTTTATTGGAAAAATGTTCAAAACAAACTGTTCTGTATTATGCAAGGAATATAATTTAATACAATCAAGAAGGTGTATCAAAGAACACATGTATGTTTCATGTGCAAGGGACCTATGATTTGAAAACAGCCCAAAGCTAATCGTTATGTAGGTTTCAATAAATGTGAGTTTCAAGAGCAGAGAAGTTTTAATGCTAAATCTATTTTCATTGTGAGACTGTATTGTTTTGTTTAGCATATGTCTATTAGTGTTTGTGCTGTAAAATGCAAAATAAAACTTTCAAATGAAATCCAAATCATCGTAGAAGTAAAGCAGTATGCACATTACAGTGTTTATGGTAAATGGGGTGAAATAGCCAAGTAATGGGACATTGGAATGGCTGCAGGGGGGAGGTTCCATTCAATCATGATATTGCAAGGGGGGAGGGCGGCAAACTCAAAGACAGTCCCGGCTGAACTATACCGCTCAACTGTCCAGATTTTTGCAGAATGAATAGATTTTTGCTTCTTATTTTTGGTTTGATCTTCATAAAATGTCTGGCTTTCTGGCAAATCATGTAGGAATGAAGTCACTAAATAATGTCAGACATTGAGTTTCAGACTTCATAACCTTCAGAAAAATGCATGCTAAAGCATGACCTGTTATTCTATCAACTGTCTAAGTTTATACAAGAGCAAGTTTTAGTACTGCTTGTATGTTCCCCCAGTATATTTGTCCTTGTCCATATTTCCTGTATTAAGAGGTTGAGAGGTACATGCAAATAAATCACTTTATAGAATTAGGAATATCCAAACCTGTCAACTGTCCCTGGTTTTGGCTCAAAATGTTGCTCTTCCCCCTAATAATGTTGTTGTGTCTTTCGGCTTTTCCCAGTTAGGGGTCGCCACAGTGGAACTCCGGTCCGCTAATGATTGGCAGTAGATTTTTATGTGCTGGCTTGCCGGGCCTAACGCACAACCTTCAATGAAGGAACGACCATTCACGCATGTCACCACACAGAAGACGCTCTAACTGAGAATCGAACGGGCAACGTCTAACTGTGAGGTGACAACGCTACCGCAGCACCGCCACTGCAGTTCGCTCTCCCCCTAATAATCCTTCTGCAAAATGACAGTTTTGGAAGGAAAAGTGGAGGGTTTACAATTATAAATAACTATAATGATCAGAGTTATAGATTACTTTTATTTCAGAAATGCATGTATATTCTCTTAGTTTGTCAGCTGCTCAAGTTTACAGTACTAATATTAAAAAAGTGTCCCTTCTTTAAAAGGTTCCCAGCTGTATTTTGTGGCAATTTTATATTTTTGCATCACATTTTTGGTCCATTTTTCTTAAAATTGTGGTTTTCTGGCAAATTAGTAGCAAATCATTAAAGACTGAAGTTGGAAAATAATGACAGACATTTGAGATTTAGGTTTCATACCCTTCAGAAAATTCATACTAATACAAGACCTACTACTATTCTATTATCCTTCTAAGTTTATAAGAGCAATATTTAAAAATTATCCTTATTTTTGGGCCTTTGTCCCTCTTCTGTGAATGATTTTGTGCATATTTCTTGCTCTGAGGTTGAGAGGTATGACAAATGTGTCAGAGCCATCGCCGTCAGCCAGAGACATTTCAAATCATGACATGCTTGTTGCACACCACTCCCCATGTAGTGACTCTAGATGTGTCCAACCAAGGCAAGGAGCAGTTATGCAGTGTAAGTGTGCAGAGTATTCCCCCATCCAAGGTAGACACAAGTACTACAATGGCTTTTCATCTGTCCTTGATTTTGCAGAATGTTCTGGTTTTCTTTCATATTTTTATACTGTTAATTTATGCTTCTTATTATTCAGGAAATGCATGCTGTTGCAGTGTCCTGTTGCTCTGTGCTTAAGTAGCAATGCTTTAATGACCATCAGGTGAGTTTTTCTGAGATTGTAAGATGCAAGTAAGCTTTAATATGCAAACTGTTAAAGAATTACTGACATTGACAGCCTTTTTGTTGTTGACATACAGAGAATATTTACATAACTAGGTAACATAAGGTATTGAAATGCATATGACAGTATTTGTAATGAAGGACAGGATTACAGTATTTTCAGAAGCTCATTATATTTGTTGGAGACTTGCAGTCATCTTTGCAGGCTTTACCCGTAAACTAAACAGAATTCCAATCTATCATGTGTGGTCTATAACCTGTGCAGTAATCCTTTAAGCAGTTTATGTTGAGCCTGTTTCTTGTTTGATGTTAATTTTTTACTTTGATCATGTTTTCCCCATGAAACAAGTAGACAGTTGTCAGGCAGCGGGTCCTTTTTGGATAAGAAACATTTTTACAAGTGGGGGTATCACAGAGATTGCTACTTTCAGCATGATACTTGGTACTTTTATAAAGCAGAATATAAATTATAATTAGAACTGCAGTGCAAGGAGAAGTGGTTTGAGTTGAGTGCTGCTTGTTTTTTTTTATACTTGATTTTGACCGGCATTCCAGTAATGTATTTAAAAAGTAATTTATTTTTTCATGCCTCACAACCTTTTGTTTCCATCTAGATATTAAGTAAGCTGTCATGTAGCCAATGCATTGAAATATTTTTTTTCTTCCACACTTCATTTTATCTTGATTGGACTCACGTAATGACGGTTTGGCACACAGGGTAGCGTATTTAATTGAAGTTTCAGTTGTTGTGGTTTTGAGCATAACCCCACCACTTTCTACTTGGCCACACCCCTTCCCATTGGCCCCACTCATTAAGCTGTCTCCTGCAGCCCCCCTTTGATTTGAAGTCACCAGCTGCCACTGGTATTTACCACTCTCAATGATAAGCTACAAAGCTTACCTGCAACACAGAAAGGCTTGGGGTGGGGGCTCAGAAGGTTATAAACAGTCATGGATACAGCAAATCTGTATCTGGACTAGACTTGTTACAGGAAAGGTGGGAAACAAGCTTAGAACTTTTTTTAACTTTTAAAACCTTTTTTATTCACTCCATCTCCTGTAAATAGCTCTCCTAATGCTCTTTCCTACAAAACTACATAACCCTACCAGAACTGTAACTCTAACCTAAAACACCTTTCTTACTCCCTAACGCTCAAATTCTCTTCCCCTTGCATAAACATAAAATCTTATTCCCACTGCCTAAACCAAAGACTCCCTTCTTGCGCCCTAACCCGAAAACACCCTTCCTGCTTCCTAAACCTAAAATCCCACCTCCCACAACCTAAAACCCCCTTTCTGCCCATTGTCCTAATCTGTATACCCAATTCCTCCCACTTCCTTAACCTGCGTGGTGCATTAGTCTTGGTCAAATTCAAGAAATGCATTTGAGTAAGCTACGGCAACTGCTTGCATGAACTAGTATTCAGGTTCATGCAAGAGGCAGGCAGCAGCCTACCTTACTTACAAGATGATCAAGTACCTGGCTTTGAGACAGTAGTGTAGTGAGTCTCCTTAGTAGCTTAATTATGCTTCACTGTATTTATCAGAAATGAGCATGTAAAATTATTGTGTGTAATGATTCAAATTTTGTTTATATCAGCTGGGATAGTTCTGAGAACTAGAAAGTACAAAAAAAACAATATCTATCTATCTATCTATCTATCTGTCTATATATATATATATATATATATATATATATATATGGGTCCCCTTCAAAACATCTAAAACCCATAACATCGAATTTCATAACATTGAGACCAGAACATCTAAAACCCATAACATCAAATTTCATAACATCTAACACTAAAAATCATATGAAAATAACATCCCCTCCACATATAATGACACCAAACTACCAAACACACTTTTTACTATGTTTCTGCAGGGGGGCTTGATACAGTGGGATTAGGAAATTAACTTTTTCCCACTGTAGTGCGATGTTGGAGTTGGTATATTTAATTTATGGGAGGTGTGGGGGGCTCTGCAGGGAGGCTTGACCCCCCCACAGAAATGTAGTAAAAAGTGTGTTTGGTAGTTTGGTGTTGCTATATGTGGAGGGGGTGTTATTTTCTTGTGATATGTAGTGTTTGATGTTCTGATGCACATTTTTGATGTTATGAAATTTGATGTTATGGGTTTTAGATGTTCTGGACTCAATGTTATGAAATTAGATGTTATGGGTTTTAGATGTTTTGAATAGACCCATTTTATATATATACATATATATATATATATATATATATATATATATATATATATATATATAAGCTAGAGGGTACAGAACAGTTTCAGCCTCGTAGTGAAAGTGCCGGGAGACTACCTCTATAGAGCAAAGTGCACATTATGGACCTGTAGGTCCAACCACATGGCCTCTAGTGGATTCCTAACTACAGCCATAACACCTAGTCATTGCTCTGTTAGATCTGTTCAGTAGGTATAGACTAGTTGCAACCTGTAGACTGGAAAATGCTTTCCCAGTATTCATCGACTATGTCTGCAGTAATACATCTGCCTTACAAAAGAAGTAAAATAGACCTTTGCTTTACTAAAATGAAAAAGACTTATTCACCTATATCACAGCTCTAAATATCCCTGCATTGCACTAAAAGGAGAAGATGACTATCAGTTAAAGATAAAACAACATTCCTTTTGAGTAAATTAACTTTTAAATCAATCTTTGATAGCTATTAACTATCACTTAAGAATAAACTACAAATCAGAACTATTTCCCCCTAACTGAGAGACAGTTGGCAGAACAATGGGTTTTTCTAAGAGAATGAAGTGTGAAACTCAAATGTTTGTCATTATTTAGTGATTTCAGTCCTTGCTGTTGTGTCTGAAAACCACACATTTTATGAGGAACATACCAAAAATATGAGCCAAAAAGCTGGAGAGTTAAAAGGTATGTTGAGAGATTCTGCAAACACAGCACTCTACAGTCCCCTTTCATACTGCCTGTGACAAAAATGTTTTTTCCCAGGTTAGCTACTGGTGCCTGTAATCTCCTCTATGATAATATTGGAAGAATTAAAAACCTTATCATTTTTTTTAAATCATTAAAGGAGCATCTCATCAAAATAAGTGCCTATGAGTGATTCTTAATAAATGACTGAAATTAGTAATATCTCTGAACATGAAATCTTTCCCAACAAGTAATCCTAAGTGTGATATTATGTGAAATAGTTTGCAGTTTGCTCCTGTTTTATTTATTGTATTCTGCTATGTTGCTCACTACAAGATAGTTGTGATTGATTCAACTTTTAATTTATATCACAGGTTTTAGGAGACACTTCTGTTCTTAGGGGTCCCTATCAGTTGATAGAGTTTTTTTTTTTCAAAACAGGTTTATTGTTTTAACATACAAGAGAAATATCATAACAATTTTATACAAGTAATTAAAAATAGATATGATTATAACATTCAACAAAACAACTAAAGTATTTAGAAAGACATCCACTACAATCAGATCAATTAATTAAACTAAAATACCATGCTATTGAAATTAGGATTTTTTTAACAAATTTTGTAAATTATCCCATACAATATAATAAGATGTTTTTCTAGTTGTTCTTGACCTAATTGTGTTTATTTCCATATGGCACACTATATTCATAACATTTTTAAATTCATTGAACGAAGGAGGTGTATCTGAAATCCAATTTCTGGTTATTATTTTCCTAGCCACTGCTAGAATAGACCATAACAAGGGAAGCTTAACCTTTTAACACTTTGAGGTACAGGTGTGTTGAATAATATAAGAGATTTAGAAATAATGAAATTATCTGTAAAAGAGCCTGCAAAAATTCATTAACTGACTTCCAGTATTCTTTCAGTTTTATACAGTCATAAAACATATGAGCCCAGTCAGCATTAATTTCTACATTACATCTCTTACATAGATTATCTTTATTATTTATTTTATTCATCATCAAAGGTGTATAAAAAGATCTATGTAAAAATTTCCATGTATAAAGTCTCCAGACAATGGAAGACGTAGTTCTATAGGCAGATTCCAATATATATTGTTTATCTTGTTGATTTGGTGGGTCCCCATTAATAGAAGTGAAATAATTCCAGTATGTATCTACACTGTAAAAAGTTTCTTGTCTGATAATTTTATGTATGTATGAAAGTTTACCTTTATCAGAAACTTTATGTTGTAAATTTAATATCAAGTAATCAATCAGTGTTGGAATAAATTCTTTAACTGTTATAGACATTAGATCTATTCTATCAATGACATGTTGTCTAAAGGTCTGAACCTCTAACCAGCAAGTTTCTCTTAGATCAAATTCTTGTTTTAAGAAATCTAGATTTTTAACTTTATTATCAGATATCAACTGATACCAGTACTTTAGATCATTATCTATAGCTAAATGAGTTCCTTCAGAAGTAGATGACAAAAGCATACCCTGAGTATACATTATAGGGAATACAATAAAATTCCATTCCCTATACTTAGGGTGCATGAATATAAAGTTACGATAGCTAATAATAATATTTAATGGGTAACAAACCATATGTTTAGGTGTAATAGGTGAAGTACAAAATTCCTTTAGTAACCATAACATGGAGTTATTTACAATCATATTTTTATGTGTTAAGGAGATTTTCATGAAGTGCATACTAATTAGCTCCCAATAATCTTTCCATTTTGCGACATATGACTGATCTATTAATAAAGTAATAACTTTTACAATAGAAGAGATAGTATATAAATTAAAGTCTGGAAAAGAAATACCCCTTGAGACCAGCTATTAGTATGTTTCTTTAATGCAATCCTAGGTCTATTAGGTGCCCATAGGAAATTTAACATTAGTGTATTCAGTTTCTTGATAATTATTTTTGTAGGTGGAAGTATTATTGATTGTATTAAGTATAAAATTTTGGGGAATATTATCATTTTAATAATTGTAAATCTCTCCTCCATAGTAAAAAACATATTATTCCAGGTATTAAAAAGATTTTGTATATTAAGAAAACAGGTATTATAATTATTATATATAATAGATTTAATATCTTTAGATAGTATTATACCTAAATAAGTTATCTGACCTGAATTGGGTACATATTTAGTAAAATCACTAATGAGAATATTTTTTCGTGTATATATAGGTAGTATTTTAGTTTTTTCTTCATTGAATATTAAACCAGAAATATTTTTAAAATTCATCATTTTATCAAATAGAGACCACATAGAAGAATTAGATCCTGCTGATGTAATTAGAACATCATCTGCAAAAAGTTGAATTTTGGATGTTGTATTTTCATCTATTTCAAAACCCTCTATGTCAGTACTGTTTCTGATCAAATTAGCCCAAGGCTCCATTACTAAAGTGAATAATAGTGGAGAAAGTGGACATCCTTGTTTTGTACCTTTAAGAATGGGTATTTTTTGTGAAACATATGTACCTACCTTAATATAAGCCAACGTTCCTTTGTATAAATGCTCAATTAGATTTACAAATGCATCTGAGAAGTTTGTGCACTTCAGTAAGGTAAACAGATAATCCCAACTTACTGAATCAAATGCTGAACTTATATCAAGACTAATAAGTGTTAAATCTTTCTTTTTCCTATTTGCAAAATCAATTAATGTTAAAGTTCTTCTTATATTATCAAAAGTATTTCTATTTACAATGAAGCCTGTCTGATCGATATCTATATTGCCTGGAATGATTGTCTTCAATCTATCAGCAAAAATACTCATAAACATTTTATAATCAACATTAAGTAATGAGATGGGCCGATATGAAGTACATCTAGTTGGATCTTTATTAGGTTTTAAAATTGGCGAGATAAATGTATATTGCCAAGATGGGGGGGGTTATTAACTCAGTTTGGGCCAAAATAAAAACCTTATGTATTAATGAATATGTACTTTTAGAAAGGATTTTATATATCTCTGGTATAATACCATCATTACCCAGTGCTTTGTTTGATTTAAGCTTATTTATTTGTGTAATAACCTCTGTATATGAAATACTTTTGTCCAATAGTTTAATCTGTTGTTTATTAAGCTTTTTATTCATGTTTGTGGTTATAAACTCCTTTATTTTATCTTTAGGTTCCATGTTAATGTTATTATTGTTAATATTGTGAAAGTGATTTCTAAATTCATCTAGTATTTCTGGTAGACTAGAAACATTCTTCTTTTCCTTAGAGAGAAGATTTCTTTGATATGGTTTTGTTTATTCAATCTGTTTGTTTTATTTTTAAGTCTATGTAAGTATTTGGGGCTTATTGAGTAAGACAAAAACTTGTATTTCTCTAGAGTTATTTTAACTTTATGAGTTAAAATTTCTTTGTATTTCTCATTTAGTTTGTTTATTTCTTCAATGACTTTCTTATCCATAATATTTTCTTTATTATTATGTTTATAAGAGTCTAATTTACTTTGAATATCTAACAATTCCTTATCCCAAGATTTCCTTTTATTATTATACCATCTTATACTTTGTCCATATAGATATGATTGGAAGGCATCCCAAACATAGACAATGGAGACTTCAGGAGTATTATTTATGTCTAGAAAATGTTGTACTTCTGAAAGTATATATTCTTTATAGTCTTTTAGTTGAGTTAAGTATGCTGGTATCCTTTTGATCTGAAAATTATGAGTATTTTTTATCATGAATTCAAAAACAATTGAATTATGATCAGATATAGGACATGAAATGATTTTGGAATTAATTAAATCTGTTACCATCTGGTTAGAAATAAAGACCCTATCTATTTTTGAATAAGTTTTGTATCTGTTAGAAAAAAGGTGTATGGTAATGATTTTGAATCTATCTGATTATTAATATAATTCAAATGATAAGAATTAGCAAAATCATTTAAATGTTTTGCATTAGATGTAATTCTTCTTTTTCCTATAGTGGTAGTATCACTTTCATGTAGTATACAATTAAAGTCACCAGCTAAAATAATATCTCCTATAGAGAATGATATGATCTTATCAAGATGATGTTTCACTGTATTAATACCAATTCCAGGTATCCAATATACATTAATTAAAGTGTAAGTCTTCCCATTAATTTGTATTGTAACCATACAAAACATTCCTTTGTCATCCTGATAAGAATTAATGGTTTTAGGAAAGGGCATACTTTTATTTTATAAAATAGCCACTCCTCTTTTTTCTGAGTGTGCTCTGAACTAACCGATACTGTATATTTGTTTGTGGCTAGTTTATCAATATCTTTTTTCAAGAGATGGGTTTCTTGCAGGAAGACTAAGTTGGCCTTATGTGAATTAATGTATCTTATTAGGCTTGCCCTTTTACACAGATTATTCAATCCATTAATGTTTAAAGAAATTCCTTTTAAAGATGTCATTTGGCATTTTTAAAACTTAAGAATCTTATGATCAAAATAACAAATAACAACATAAGTAATGTTACATCTCCTCCTTTAGGTGTACCTTTAAATATAGCTGTATTTATTGAATCTCTTATGGGATTTTGTATAGTATTCAATTTTGTTTGTAGTGACAATGAGTGTACAAAATATATTGTGGATGTCAAAACTATATACATATAACAATGAACAAGTGAAAATAATGTAAGGATTAAACCTTGCATCCAGCCTGGAGTTAAGAACTCCAACTTAGAGTAGTATTTACCACTCAAGTTAAGCCCCTACCCTAAGCAGCAGTACCTCAGCTACCACCTTATCAATTTAATACTGGTTATATTTAACTTAAATTAACAGCTTTCAATTCAATTATCTAGCAAGACAAGACTACACATTTGATAAAACAACATCATATAAACTAAAATAAACTTTTTTTTAAAAAAACTATTCATACTACTATATACATCTATGTAATATAATACACTTGTATTCAAATAGCATTCAAATAAACTTGATATTAGGAACCAAGAGGAGAGAGAGAAATAAAAGACGTGAAAGAGGGAGAGAGAGTGAAAGAAAGAGAGGGAAAAAAAAAAAAAAAGGAAGGCATATTTTCATATTAATTTATTTAAAGTATGTAAAAATAAGTTCTAACATTCATTTAAATGAAAAACTTTGGCTAATATGGTTCAGACTTTACATATATTAAGATGCATCTATTTTCTGTCATGTAAATGCAGTCAACAGCTTCAAAAAAAAAACCTTGAATTGCTTGTATATGAGCATTTTACCCTTACTCATTATTGTCAATAGAATAAAATATTATATTTATAGAAATTGTTATAAATCATACTGCATAGTTATGCAAATTCTCAGAAACACTTGCATTATTGTAAAAAAAAAACATCTGTAGTTTGTATGTCTATACTACTGCTTTAAAATATATCACATGACAATTTCTTCCAGAATAGAGTTATAAAGTTATTTATGCTTGTCAATCAGATGAATTAAATGAGTTATAGTAATGTATATGTTTGGAACATAAGTTTTTAACACAGATTAGTATGCTGCAGTCAAGTAGATTTTCAAAAACACTTGAATAAATGTTTCATTTTCTATGCCTTCTAAAATAAGACATTTACTTACTACAAGAAACTGCATCATTTAAAATCATTATAACTGACATATTTTATGAATTATAACATAGATATTTAAGTAATTATATAAAATAACTCACATTTAAATGTCAAAGAGTTCATTTTCCTTCACATAGTCGCATTTGCATCAGTTCTACATCCTGGTAGAGTGTTCTTCCTGAATCTGTGATGTGTCAGTGTGATATCTGGGTCAAAGGTCAGAATGACTGCTTTCAGCTTCTCTGTGAGAATTCTGAGAGTTGAAGCTTTTGAAACAACTCGAGGACACTGTATATGAGGCAGCCCACATCTCAGATTGTCTCCCTTAACATTTTGGCGGGAAACTTGTTAAAAACTAGTGACAAACATTCATTTAGCAGTGTAAATGCATCTAAACATGACAAAACCTTCGCGATATATTTTACAAGTTATTACAGCCTCTATGTAAGTGAAATTAAGCCCAAAGTTATTAATAAGTAATAAAACTCAATATTTATGTCCCAACTCAATTTTTATGCAAATCTTATTATTTACTGTGTCTATATGATCAAAAGCATTTCTATATATTAATATGAGAAAAAAAAATAAAGAGAAAGAATAAAGAAAAAAAAAAGAGAGTAGAAAATAAAAGAGTGTAAAGCAGAAATAAAAAAAATGTAAGAGAAAGCTATAAGAAGTATATACAATGGAATATTACTTACTGTTTATATTAATAGAGTTAAAAATAAAACATATTATTTACTATTATTTAGTTCTAATTATTATTAGTTAAAGCATGACAGATTATTTACAAACAAGCATAAGCAGTATAATCAAGAAAGTATAATTAGGAATAGCATTTGAAGAACATATAAACTTTTACAAGGAATAAATATGTTATTATTCCATTTATCATATTTTCATTACTCTTCTCTCCCTGCCCTCCCCACCCTTTACCCACTACATAATCTAAATAGAATGTCATTGTTTAAACAAAGAAAAGAAGAAAAGGAGTAAAAAAAGAAAAAAAATGTATCAAATTACTGACCTTACTTCTCTTTTCAGAAAGAGAAACAAATTGAATAATAGCTTGTTATTAGTTCCTCAGATATTTTGACTGGTTATGAAACAAAATATTTCTTTGCACACAGAGAATAACTTTGATTAAATCTTTTTCAGAACATTTGTGGCTTTCTGGAAATGCAGGAACTATATTTAAAAAGATTAATAATGAAGTAAAATGATGAGAGAAAAAAGAAAAAAAACATAGAACAAATCATTTGTTCTTTAGTCTCTTCTTCTTCTCTGAAGTCTTCCACGAAGTTTCAGTTGCCAGTCTTTTTAATGAAGGACTAGCCCATTCCATTTCCTCTATTTTATCCCAAATCTTATTTTTTTTGATAAACAGTAAAGCAGAGTCTAAGTCATCAAAAATTTTAGGACCATCAGGAAGGAAGATTTTTAGCTTGGCAGGAAACAGAAGGTATGTTTTAAACTGTGCTTTTTTAAGCTCCCTTATTAGTGGCAGAACTTTTCTTTTAGCTATTACCAAGGAAGAATAGTCATTGTCAAAATGCACAGTTGTCTCATTAATCTTAACAGGAGCTTTAGCCCAAGCAGATTTAAGAACCATCTCTTTATCAAAAGATGACAGAAATCTAACTATAACTGATCTAGGATAGTTTTTGTTAGAGTTAGTATTAGCTATAGATCTATGTGCTCTTTCGATACCAAAAGAGAATGCTTCTGGTAAGTCTAAAGTTTTAGGGAGTCATGTTGTTAAAAAATAAGTAATATTGTTACCTTCAATATTTTCTGGCAGTCCAAAAATCCTAATGTTATTGCGCCTAGATCTATTTTCCAAGTCATCCAGCTTTGTTTGTAAATGTGTATTTTGTTTCAGCAGAAACTCAATGTTGATTTCCTCTTCTTGGATTCTATTTTCCATGTCATTCACAGCTTCTTCTATGCCTGTCATCTGGATCTTCTGTTGTTGCAGGTCTATATGTAACAAGTCTATTTGTTTTGTAGCTTTTTCTATGAAGGTATCAGTTTTTGTATCTATTTTATCCATCTTAGCAGTAAGTTGCTGGATTATAGTTATCAGAGACTGAAGTTCTTTCTTGATGCTGGAGTCTTGAGAATTTGTCTTACTGGAACTCATTTCAGACTGATAAACTGACAGGAAAATTTCCAATGTGATTTCTGACAGGAATATTGTTAAAATTTCCTTTCTTTTTTAGATATAGTTCAAGAACTATATAAAACAAACATATTTAGAAAGAAAATTACTTCAAAAATTAATTTTTTAAGTAATGAATTCCTGTCAGTGTAATGAAATTGGTGGTGCTGAAGAAATCTGCTGCTATCCTGTGTTCATCCTTGGCCACGCCCTCAGTTGATAGAGTTTTCAGAAACTCGAACTCCATATGGTCGAGACCATATGATTGAGTTTTTGAAAACTCACAGCTTTTGATTGGAGATCTCGGTACAGCAAAGATTGGGAAATTTACCCTTTTCCTTACTGTAGTGAAATCCTGGAGTTGGTATATATGATTTTCAGGGGTTGTTGGGGATGCAGGGGGGGGGGTTTGCCCCTCTGCAAAAATGTAAAAAAGGTAGATTTTTATTTTTTTTGCCGATTCAGTTTTTGGAAACTCGATCATATGGTCTCGTTGATATTTTTTTGTTTCCCGAAAAGTTTTTCATCTGACATAGACCCACTCTTAGTATTTGTATCAGTTATTCCATGCTATGAAGATTACCTTGTGTAGACCCTGAAATCAATATGTACAATCAAAATTTCATATTTTATTTATTTATGTACCACCATGTAATTAAAGTAAATTCTCTTATGTTTTAACCTTTTGTACTTAGACTTTGTTTTTAGACTTCTACATGCATATTTACAGTAATTTTTATTGTTTTATATGTATATTTTTGCTGTTCTGTTTAATATTTTTCTTTTCCTTTTGGCCAGGTCCGTGCCCGTAAAGTGTCTTTGGAACAGTGCACTAACCTGATTAACAATGGTTAATAAATTAGCCAATCAATAAACATGTTATTGAGAGTGACTGGACTCTGTCCCCATTAGGTAAAGTACACACTGTAGACCTATCTGTGCCACCACATGGTCATTAGTGGATTTCTACAGCAATAACATGTAATTGATGTTGTGCTGCACCTGTGCATTAGGTATGAGCTGATATTCAATTTTAGTACTTTTATGAGAACACCATAAATTGTACTGTATTTTGTCAATATTTGTACTCTTCTTATGTGCTAACTGAGATAAGCTACTGCCAGTAAAGGAAAGTTAACTGCTTTTACACTCACAGGCCATCAGCACATCAATTAACTGGAGTAGCAACAGTACAATTTTTTCTCCATCCTGCCTGAAGTCCTGTTGTTACCTC
Organism: Protopterus annectens; assembly: GCF_019279795.1. NCBI lineage: Eukaryota > Metazoa > Chordata > Ceratodontiformes > Protopteridae > Protopterus > Protopterus annectens. The sequence continues at coordinate 717,652,105 of NC_056743.1, read as the reverse complement.
TGCTTCACCCATGACACTTTCACTCTTGTATAACTGTCTTTTTTATCGTTATAATTTTTAACCCATAATATCATTCTTCTGATCTAATTCACTGATATGAGAAGTCCTCCCTGTGTGTATGAGCACATATATCGACAACAATGAATCTGTGAGTGGCCAATTTCACTCTCCCTCTAGCCACAATCTGTGACTCCAATGATTTGCATATTACATATCAGAAAAAAAAAAAATTTGAATTATAATTCACTTCACATGCTTCACTTTTTTCTGAGCCCCTGCCACCTCTCATCAACAATCTCTGTACCATAAGAATAAATTCTGCCTTGTAACCACCTTCCACATATCAACACTTTCCTACAAATGTTTTCATCTAAAACCGTACCCTACCCTCTCTGTAATAGTTTACATTAACTACTCTGTATATGACCCAAACCTACTCCAAACTGTATCCTATTCAACTTCTATATCCAGTACAATAAATGCCCACATTGCACATTCTAGTCATCCTCCTAACTGCCCTAACCTATCTAACAAGCTAGAATACATTTTTTCTCCATCACCACTACCTCCATTTCACCAACAAGCATATTCATCACTAAACTCCAATAACTCAACAAAGTCCTCCAACCAAATTAGTGCAGTGGATTCAACTCTGTCTTTGTATATCCTACAAGCATATGCAATGTATGTCTACAGTCCACTATGGCCTACTGCATCACCCACCTCTTACTGTGTAGTGATGTTCATCCCAACCCAAGCTCTTCCACTTTTAATACCTGCTATGTGACTCTGAATTCCACTAATGGATTAAAGATATGCCACCTTAATGCCAGAACCTTTCTAACAAAATGCTGTGAATGCAGTCCTTGATTTCCTTCCACACTCCTGATATTCTAATCATAATTGAAACCTGGGAAAAGCCTAAAGACTATCCAATGAGCTGGAAACATCTGTCTGCTGTCTAAAAGCGATGCAATAGTCAGCCCCTTTCACAAGACAACTCTGCTCTTCGATAAATCAGAACTCCATTATCAAACTTATATCCCATAAAGTTTTTCATTTAACCACACTTTAAATTCATCCCAGCACTCTACAGTCTAACATAGACACCATAGAAGATATTTTATCATGAGTCATTAATCTAAAACAGACAACTCTTTTTCTTAGTGATGTCAGCTATATAATGGCACCTCTTATCTTCTCCAGATCCAACCAGAATAGGCATCCCTATAGCCAGGCAACACTGGATTCTAACCCCTAGTCCATTAAACATAACCTCTTCTTAGGTCATACCAGAAGTCCTTGATAACTATCACCCTACCATACTTCTCAAACTGTCAGCACAAGAATCCTTTAGTCTTTAATGCTATTGGCATGGAGATTCCTGCATATCATTTAAGCTGCCTGAGGAAGCGGTCATCTTAAAAATGCTGACTGGTTAGAGATATGATGTTATGTGAATTTTTATTTTTTGGACCTGAGCATGTATACAGAGAAGACATATTGTGTTGTATTTGGATTTCTTGACAGATGAATTTTAAAGTATCATGTGAGTTGTTTATTAACAGTTTAACATTTTATAAAAAGTAGATCTTTAGTCTATGGTAGTAAGGTGTGTTAGTAATACTCTATGTTGACTTGACAGTAAAACCAATGTTTTATTCGAAGGTTTTGATCATGTGATGGAAGGGAGGACATATTTAAATTGATTAATGGTGGGAAGTTCTGAAGCATTCTGCTGGTGAATATGTTTAGGACATAAGCACTCAACTCACTATAATGAAGTGTCATTGTATGTTTTGCATCTGACTGCTTTTCAAATTTATGGCTTGTAGTTTGTGCTTTCACTGCTCTTGTGTGAAGTTGGATTTCCTAGTTGTTTTGTACTCGTACTGTCTTTTTTATCATTAATGATGCATTTTGTAAGTCACACAGTGAACATTTTTTTATTTCTAATCAGATGCAGCTTCAATTTTGCATTTGTTCTGTATATTTCTCTTTCTCTCACTTCCACTAGTACAAACAGAAATGTTTTGCACATTAAATTTGATTAAAGCTAATTAAGGATGACACCATCTTTCCCAGTTGGCATCTTTTATTTCCATTGACATTAAACAAAAGTTTAGTTGTGACAGGCACCTATCTTACAAGTCTTTGTATATGATCATTAGTCTGATTTTTATCTTCTGAGCCCCCACAGACAGCAGATTTAAACAATGCCATGAGCTTTGTGACATTTTGAGAACACAGCGTTCTGTAATACAATTTACTATTTTTGCTGTGTGTGAAATTTAATGTAAAGTTAAGCTATCATCATAGTGAAAACCTTCTTTCTTCCAGGTGTACAGTACTCATCAGATACACAGATATTTCTCTTATTTAGAATTATACTTGTTTTTATAATGTGCAGTTCTTAGTATTAGAAACAGCATATGCACATATTAACTTAATAACCCACAATGAAAATTAGATTTGGATGTCAGCTTGATGCTGTTTGGTCCACACTATTTACTATCTATTTCATAAATTCTGATTGTAAGTAAACAATAGCATAACCCCCAACCCCAGTCCTTTATATGAACTGCATTTCGTGTATTGGAATTTGTTTTTTTTGTGTCACAGAACTGCAATAACCATAGAGAAGATTAAGCTTACTAGCTACTCACTAACAACTCAGTGTCAGAACAGACTAGTCAGAAGATCTAATATTTCAACAAAACAAAAATTAATACAAGACATCAAATCTGTGATGCTTATAAAATTGAATTTGACAGTGAAGACATTTTAAATAACTTAAAAACATGTTTTGTTAAGATACATAATTTGGAATTGGTTAACATAAAGGAACAACAAGTGGATAATTGTATTAATAAAAGTATTAATCTAATGAGCAGTTATCAGAGTAAAACAAACATTTAACAAAACATAAAAATGATTGAAATAAAGAAACAAATTAAATTCTGAAAACTAACTAAATTCCAGGTATATCTAGAGTATTTCCAGTAATCTGAAAACTGTTTCTATAAAAACTAATTTGTATTATTCAAGAATGAGATACATATAGGATAATAAGAAAATTATCAAACATTTAAAATATTAAATATTTAAATATATTACAATAATTATGTTGAAATAACTGTGCTAAAATATTTTAAAAATAATATTAGCTTTTTCTAAAAAATATAACATTAAAAGTTATACAGATTTTAAGAAAAAGAGGCAGCATTTATCAGCCTAGATATATGCAATATTATTTTTTCTGTAGATTCATCCTATTTAAAACTTACAGAAATATAAGCTACCAATTGAATGTATTATTATTATAAAATAATTATAATTTTAAAATGTGTGTTAAATTAAGATCATATCTTGAGAATTAATGTTATTAGAGGGGACCAAACATGAGTGTTCCTTATCCCCATTGCTTGTTATACTGACAATTGAAGCTTCAACATCCTGTAAAAGATAAAACAAATAGAAGGGTTTAGAGAAAAAAAAACATATCTTTATTTGCAGATGCTCTATTATTAATAGTTACAAACATTCACTAATCTAAGTCATAGACTTTATATTTTATTGAGCACTGTGATCACAGTCTGAATTCAGTAGAAATTAGGCAGGCAGTTAGCACAGAGGACTAAAGCCACAATTCAATAATGGGCTGCTTTTTCTAGGAATAACTTTGTTAAGAACATTTCTGATATAACAAGCTGCTTCAAGTTTTGTTAAGCTCCTTTCAGCTCTGTTAAACTCTGGTCTCATAGCAGAACATGGAGTGTGTATAAAAAGTCTACACACCCCTGTTAAAATGCCATTTTTTTGTGATATAAAAAAAATGAGACCGTAATAAATGATTTCAAAACTTTTCCCACCTTTAATGTGACCTATAACCTGTACAATTCAATTGAAAAACAAACAAATCTGTTAAGGGAAAAAATATAAAAAATGTACAATAAGCTGGTTGCATAAATGTGCACACCCTTAAACTAATACTTTGTTGAAGCACCTTTTGATTTAATTACAGCATTCAGTCTTCTTGGGTACACACCTGTCATCAATTAAGGAGACTCCGATTAACCCCAAATAAAGTTCACTTGTTGTCCTAGTAGGATTTTCCTGACATTTGCAGCAAAAGTCATTGTTCGCAGAGAGCTTGCAAAGCATCAAAGGGGTGATTGAAAGGTATCAGTCAGGAGAAGGGTACAAAATATTTCCATAGCATTGGCTATAACATGGATCACAGTGAAGACAGTCATCAAAAAGTGGAGAAAATATGGGACAGCAGTGACATTGCAGAGAAGTGGACATCCCTCCAATACTGATGAAAAGACAAGACAAAAACTGGTCAGGGAGTCTGCCAAGAGACCTACAGCAACACTAAAGGAGCTGCAGGAATTTTTGGTAAGTACTGGTTGTGTACTACATGTGACAACAATCTCCCATATTTTCCATATGTCTGGGCTGTGGGGTAGGGTTGCAAGCTGGAAGCCTTTTCTTACACAGAAAAACATCCAGGCCCAGCTAAATTTTGCAAAACAATACATTAAGTCTCCCAAAAGCATGTGGGAAAATGTGTTATGGTCTGATGAAACCAAGGTTGAACTTTTTGGCCACAATTCCAAAAGGTACATTTGGCGCAAAAACAACACTTTGCATCACCCAAAGAGCACCATCTTCATGGTGAAGCATGGTGGTGGCAGTATCATACTTTGGGGTTGCTTTTCTTTAGATGGAACTCAGACTTTAGCCAAGGTGGAGGAAATTATGAACTGTTCCAAATACCAGTCACTTTGGCCCAAAACCTTCAGGCATCTGCTAGAAAGCTGAAGATGAAGAGGAATTTCTCCTTTCAACATGACAATGACCTCAAGCATACATCCAAATCAACAAAAGAATGGCTTCACCAGAAGAAAATTAAAGTTTTGGAATGGCCCAGCTAGAGCCCAGGCCTAAATCCAATAGAAAATCTGTGGGGTGACCTGAAGAGGGCTGTGCACAAGAGATGCCCTCACAATCTCACAGATCTGGAGTGCTTTTACAAGGAAGAGTGGGCAAATATTGTCAAGTCAAGATGTGCTATGATGATAGACTCCTACCAAGAAGACAGAATGCTGTAATTAAATCAAAAGGTGCTTCAACAAAGTACTAGTTTAAGGGTGTGCCCAGTTATGAAACCAGCTTATTGTATGTTTTTATTTTTTATATTTTTTCCCTTAAGAGATTTGTTTGTTTTTCAATTGAATTGTACAGGTTGTAGGTCACATTAAAGGTGGGAAAATTTTGAAATGATTTATTGTGGACTCATTTTTTATATCACAAAAAATTGGCATTTTAATAGGGGTGTGTTCACGTTTTGTATTCACTGAAAATGGAAACTACCAGAGAACAGAGTTGAGAAGCTAAAACAGGTTTAAGTACTGAAAAAGCTCTTGAGACTAACACCTTTTTTGTATTCTGCAGCATGACATGTATTACTACTTTTAAAGCAGTTGCAGGATCAAATATATGCTCTGCTCACTGACTGCAAGACTGCACCATGTGCATTTCTTTCTATTTTTTAATCTTTGTTTTGTAGTACATTGGAGTTGCTACATTTACTTCCAACACACATCTGGCAGTACCATGCGTGTTACAGCTTCTTTTTGATTTCCTGTACCTCTCTGTCTCTCTCTCTCTAACTGGTTGACATGTAGCAGGTAAAGCTCCATGCACTACAAAGGATTCTGATTACATTTCTCAAAAAAAAAAAGTTGTCATTTATTCTCAAACTAGTTATTAAGATTCACCTCTCATATTTCTCTTCACTCTCTTCTCAAGGTGAATTCCTTAACATCCATTGCTCATTTATATAACAACTTGATTATGATCAGAGACCTGATTATACTTGTCTGTGGTACAGTTTATCAATATATAGCAAACTAAGATTTATAACAATAAAACAAACATAATTGTAATCAATTAAAGTAATTCCTGAATTAATAATAAATATTTTTACTTTTGGGATTGTAATCAGTTAAAATGTACTGGAATCCTTATAAATCAAATTTAGTTTCTATTTTTAAAGTAGATTATGATGAGATTATTACTAAATTAAAAATAAGTCTTAGGATAATCAAAAATATGTTTTTTTTTTTCATTTGAAGGCAGATTATTCATTGCTAAAATGATCGGTTTGCCTATGTTAGTATATGTAATTAAAGCAGTCTCACTGACACCAGCAAACAGTATATTAGTTAGATATTAATTATATCTACAAAAATATTATTATAATGTTTTAGTTTCTTTATAAACAAAGAATAGCAGTAAAATATCATATCATGATGGTGGGTGGGGTAGTAGTGGATTTACTGACACTGAAACTTATTTTAGCTTTCTTAGTTAAATAAATCACATAAAAATAGTTATTTCATGTAGCATTATATAATAATAAAATATTTGATATACTTGCATTTCTACATAAAAATTAATCAATGAACTCCTGTATATTTTCTATATTTCCTATTAATAATATTTTGGGTACTTTATACAATTAATGAATTAACCTGGGAAAATGAAACGACTTTAATTCTACACACTGATTTTTATTGTTAAGAAGAGGAGTGAATTAAAGTTAGAAGATATTTTAGTACAGCGTAATCTGAATAAAGAAGATAGGGCAGATATATAGAAAGTGAGAAATTGTGTAGTTCAGACATTACATGATATTTCAATATTAAGAAAACACAAAATATTATTACATTTTAACATTGCTTTCTACAAATGCATATGTCTTCTTTGTCAGTGCATTTAGATTTCTTTCAGTTTATAAGTCCTGAATTCAGATTTATAGTGGAACTGTAAGATAAACTCTTCTTTGTAAAATGTAAATTCTGAATAGAAAGCTATTATATTATCGCCCTCTGCATGACCCACTTTGTCATTATCTTGGTGAACTCACACTTGGAAATGTATACACAGGACATTTCTCAGTCTTCATAGGGTTATCAAAATATAGATGTTTAATGATAGCATTCGTGGTACAAACAACAAAGAATTAAAAGCAGACTGTGACCATATATTTATTATCTGTGCTGCATTAAAGATGTTATCTAAATATTCAAAAATGTTCATATATTTGTTGTAGAATAAGTTTTAATTAAAAAATAAAGCTTTGTTTAATAGCTCTGCTCCCAAATGTGGCAATGTAGTGACACAATAATGTATATACGAAAATAACTGAGCTGTGCATCAATACATTTTGGTCTTTATAGTTATGGGAATAATAAATTAATTTTTAATGATTCCTGACCAGTTAGACAATTTTGTAGCTACTTTCAGACCAGCATTATTTTGTTGCTCTAGTGTGTGTGTGTGTGTGTGTGTGTGTGTGTGTGTGTATGTGTGTGCAGACACAGGTGGGATACTACCTGCTTGCCATTCTCCACAGCTAACACCACAATGATACTCAGGTGAATGATAACTCAGCTGTAGTAAACTACTTCTGTGGCAATGGAAACATTGGCTCAAGATGATTTGTCACAATATACTGTTGATGTGATACCTCAACCCTATGTAAAAATGGGAAAAGGAGTATTGGTGGCAATGATGATAATATGCAATGTGTGATAACTATGTTGTAGCTCCTATGACTAGCTGCAGAGTGTGTTATGTATGACTGAGTGGTTATCCTTGTTTTTAGACATATCCAGTGCTATTCTATTAACCATCTGCAAACCTAACCTGCCCATGTTTTGTCTCTTTTTGCGTTTCCCTTCCTTCTTTCCTCCATACATTATCTCTAATTGGTATGCCGTGGTTTGTATCTTTGCTTCTTCTATGTACCTGAGACATATGAGCCACAGTCTCAGCCAGACTTCCCATCATCCTCAAACTCTCCATCAAGGAGTGATTTTTTATTTAGGTTGTATTACAGTAATACAGTATTTAAATTGATTTAAACTGTGTATGAAGGAGTGTTGAAGGAATTTTTATCTGAAGTTATTCTGCTCTTCAGTTATTCCCATCCACCCGCCCTGTTTTTGTTTTGGTGTTAATCTTAGTGGCATTGAAACTGCCCGCCCCTCAGCCTGCCTCTGGGCCCATCTCATTTGCTCACTCAACTGAGTGCAGTGAGATCATATTCTGATTTCAGGCACTCCTACTGTGTACAAAGAGAGCATCTGGGAAATAGAAAAAAAAAAAAAATTAAGCTTATTTCCTGCCTTTCTTGTTAAGTGGTACAGACTATTTGTAGGCTTCTGAGCCCCCAAGCCCTTCTGTGTTTGAGGGAAGCCTTCTAGCTTGTTTATTTCTTATAACTAGCCAGTTTTCTAGTTTCAGCACTCAAATCTGTTTCTTTGATCTCAGCACTTGTTCAGAAAAAAAAAAAAAAAAAAAAATTTCATCTGCTTTTACTGTACTTGTGTTTTACTTACTTCTTTTACTTTTGCATCATCTTAAAATACTCAATTGTATTTATTACTGCTTGGTGTAACTCATTCTAAGCCTTTTGGTTTAAACACTTGGGCTTCGGACCAGTTAGTTGTTTTGCACTGAGAGGGTTTGTGGTCTGCACTGTTGTGGCAGAACAGGTAGCTTACATCCTTCTAGGTTGAGAACTGCTGATTGAGGGCTCAGTGTCTGTTATTCTAAAAGTGTATTAATTCTGGTTTAAGCACTTGGGCTTTCAAGCCAGTTATTTTACATTAAGAGGGTTCGTGGTCTGCACTCTTGTGGGAGGAGAGGCTGGACTCTGCCCTTCTGAGCTGGGAATTTCTGGTTAAAGGCTTATAGTGCATGCATATCTGAACTGTTCCTTACTGAAGTTGGTGCGCCTTGTTTGCTGTGGCATAGACTGGATTCGGGCCTGCTGGATCTAGCTTTGTTTGTGTAACTTGAGCACTAATCCAGACATTCTCTAAAGTATTCAATGGTATTTATTACTGCTTGGTTGTAACTTGATTAAAGTGTAGCTATCATTCAAGTCTTTTGGATTAAGCACTTGGGCTTCAGAACAGTTGTTTTACATTAGGAAGGTTTGTGGCAAGCACTGTGGTGGCAGGACAGGTAGCTTTCATCCTTCTAAGTTGGGAACTGCTGATTGAGAGCCCAGTGTCCAAGTGTATTAGTTCTGGTTTAGGCACTTGGGCTTCAGGCCAGTTATTTTACATTAAGAAGGTTCGTGGTCTGCACTCTTGTGGGAGAAGAGGCTGGACTCTGCCCTTCTGAGCTGGGAATTTTCTGGTTAAAGGTTTATAGTGCCTGAATATTTGAACTGTATCTTACTGAAATTGGTTCACCTTGTTTGCTCTAGCATAGACTAGATCCAGGCCTACTGAATCTAGCTTTGTTTATATGCTTGTTGTTTGTTTGCTTGTTATTTCCTGGAAGCTAATTCCACCTAATACGCAACTTCTCAGCTTCTGTGGATCACTAGTGATATCTGCATTGCTTACTGTACTTATTTCCTTGTTTCACTTGAAAGAAAGTTACTGTTTGTCGTTTTGCATTTAGTTACTTGTAACACATTGCACTCAAGTTACCTGGCACTTGCTCACTAAAGCAATTATATAAGTCAGCACTAAAAATTAAAAGCACTACACCCTCACTCCCCACTGGCCCTTGTTTTCAATTAAGGATTTCCCAATATTATTCTAGCATGTCCAAAGGTCAGTTGTCAATCTCCTCTCCGGTCCAGCTGGTGAATCTGGGAATCTTGAGGCAATGTTATAACTGCCTCATGTACACAGACAACCCTCTCCTCCTCCCACATACAAATACTTGAGAGATGCAGCTATTTAGCCAAACTGGAGGCTGAGCTCTCTCAACTCAGGACTGGCAAGACCAGACAGGAGGAGAAGGCAACTACACACACCACAAAACCAGCCTCACATAATGCTACCACTCCACTGAATCAAACACATAAACACACAAAGACATACTCGAGGCTCTGAGTAAAAATTTACCTAAACAGCAGAGGCCTCCAAAGCAGACACCCAAACAACTGCTACCTCAAGACACCCCACAAGCAACACATAAACCACAAAAGCAGTGTGCAAAGCAGTCACAGCCCTTAAGGCCAAATACAACACCAAACATACTTGTCATAGGTGACTCCATAGTCAGACACACTGACGTCCCACTCACCAGGCTGAACAAGGAGAGGGTCACAGTAAGCTGCCTATCGGGCTAGAATCCGCCACATAACACAAGCACTCGGGTCACTCCATGGCAAGTACAAATATGACACAGTCATTGTCCATGCTGGTGTGAACGACCTGAGACGTAACTCCCTGGACTACATGAAAAGAGACATAGAGGAGCTCTCTGATTATGTAGCCCAGGCAGGTATGACCCTAACCCTGAGCAGTATCCTTCCTTCACCAAGAATGATGCCACAATATAGAGACAAGATGATCAGCTTTAACAATTGGCTTAATGTCTGGTGTCATTCAAAGGGGATCCAGTGTCTGTCTGCCTGGGATGACATGCTTGACAAGCCACGCTGCTTCGCAAGGGACGGCTTGCACCTGTCACCCCTGGGATTCCGGATATTGGCTAAGGCTCTTGCCACCCCCATATTGCCTTTTTTAGGCAAGGCTCAAATTCTAAACCTACCACCCTAGAAAACAAAAATGGGAAGAAACTGAGGGTAATGCTGCTCAATGCCAGAAGTCTAAATCTCAAAATGCACGACTCGAGGCCCTTCTCAGTATGGAGAACATCGATGTCTGTGCTGTAACTGAAACCTGGTTCAAGGCTCCTGAGAGCACCCCGGCACTATTAGGTTTTACCTCATATCATGCGTTCCGCCCCAAAACCCGGACCACACCACAAAAGGAGGGGTGTATCCATATTCATAAAGGATACTCACACCTCCAGGTTGGTGGCAACGCATCTAAGCTCGAAACCATCCAGGTGCACCTAACCATAGGCAAAACTGCTCTACAAATTGTAGCATGCTACAGGCCACCCTCTCAAACTCAGGAACCCCACACAGCCTTCCTGAAGACACTGGAGGGTATAAATGTATCTCCAAACACCATCATATTGGGTGACTTCAACTACCCGAATATAGACTGGGAACATTACTCAAGCCCTAACTTTCTAGCCCAACGGTTCCTGGAGTTCATAAATTCAAATGCCATGGAACAGCTAGTCACTGTTCCCACGAGAGGAGAAAATATACTAGATCTCATTGTCACAAACATGGGGACAAAATGCTCCACACCGAAGTATATCCCTCATTGGTGAGATCTGATCATAAACTAATCTCACTGGAAATCCACATCCCGCCCCACCCCAAGCAAAAAGACCATAGTGAAGAACTTCTCTAAAGCAAACTTCACACTACTCAAGACTGGTGTGGTATCCTTCAAGGCCCCTGAGCCAGAGGAAACCACAACCCAAGCTGCGAAGCCCTTACAAATGCCTTCTATGAACACCTCCAGGACTGCATGGATCAGGCAATCCCAAATAAAACCAAGACTCTTTCCACAAAGGGCAAACGTCCAGTCTGGTGGACCCCAGCCATTAACAAACTTTACAATAAGAGGAGAAAGCTATTACATGATAGAACAAAATCCATAAAAGGGAAGTCACCCCTGATCATTATTAGTAAAAAATACGAGCACTCATAAAATCAACTAAGGCCAATTTTGAGAGAAAAATTGCCATGGATTCAAAGGACAATCATAAGGCCTTTTTCAGCTATGTTAGGAACCTGGGTGGAAACTCCCAGATATGCTCAGAATTAGTCCAAAATGATACAAAAATCACTGAACCCACAGACATTGCCAACATACTGGCAGACAGGTTCAGTGCAAACTTCACCCCTCTCCCCTAAAGGAGAGATAACTATCCCAGCCGAGTGTAGCCTCCCGGACATCTCAAATGCGCAGGTGAAAGCTGCTCTCTCTAAAGCTAAAAACACAGCATCAATGGGACCGGATGGTGTCCCCGGCTGTGTGCTACACGAGCTAAATGAGGAATTAAACCCGCACATAAGGCAGCTGTTTAATCTCAGCCTTACCACAGGATACGTGCCCAAGGAGTGGCGACGGCAACTGTGGTCCCACTTCACAAAGGCGGTGCCTCTACGGACCCTGGTAATTACCCCCATAAGCTTAACAAGTCTAGTCTGCAAAGCTATGGAGAGGATCATAATGGAGCTCATAAACAAAGATATAGGGACTTGCAGACATTGGACCCGACCCAGTTTGGCTTTGTCAAGGGAAGATCATGCCTTTTGAACTTGGTTGACTTCTTCAAACAGTCACCAAGGCCATTGATGAGGAAAGGCAGTCCATACAGCCTACCTTGACCTTGCAAAGGCTTTCGACACAATACCCCACTCGGGTATTGTAGAAAAACTTACCAGCTTAAATGTAAACCCATATGTCACAAGATGGGTTGCAAACTGGCTTAAGGACAGAACCCACAGGGTTAGAGTTGCTGGCGCTGTGTCAGACTCCAAACCGGTCACAAGTGGTGTCCCACAGGGCTCGGTCCTTGGCCCCTATTGTTTGGCATCTACTTCTCAGAAGTACAGGCCAACATGGGAGGACTTTGGCTGACAAAGTTTGCAGACGACTGCAAACTGGGCCATAGTGGAAAGTGCATCGGACACGGATATCCTTCAGAAGGGACTCACGGAAACAGATAGCTGGTGCCAGAGCCATGGCCTGAAGTTAAACGCCAAAAAATGTATAGTCATACCCTTCGGGAAAAACAAGGTAACCCCAAGCTACCATATAGGTGGCAATCCACTAAGCACAGGAGAGGTTATCAGGGACCTGGGGACCCAGGTTGACAGTGGCCTTTCTTTTGACACTCACATTGCTAAAGTGGTTAGAAAGACCTTCTACATTGCCCACCTGATCATGAAGGGATTCACATCCAGATCTAGTGAGGTCATTGTTCCCCTGTACTCTTCACTTATCAGACCAATGATCGAGTACAATGCCCCATTCGGGATGTATCTCACCCGACATCTGCAGCAATTGGAGAGACCCCAAATGTTCCTCACCAAAAGGATAAAGGACTCCAAAATCTGTCATATGCTGCCAGATTGAAGAAACTCCAGCTCTATTCAGTTGCATACCATCTGCTCAGAGGTGACATGTGCCTGACATACAAGGCCATGTCCAACCCGAATTAATGGACATGCTCCACCTCAAAAATCCAAATCCACCAAAACCACTAGAGCAAGCGACTTAAACCTTAGCACGGATATAAATAGGACATGCTGGAGGGATAGATTTATCACTCAGAGACTCCCTATGCTGTGGAATAAAATCCCGGTCCATGTGAGGCAGAGCACCTCGCTGACTCTGTTCAAGAGAAATCTAGACCTGTGGATGGGAGATCGTAGGTTTACCCCAGGAATCATCTCTGTGTCACTGCTGGACAGAGGCACAACAAACTAATGGGCACAGTATTTTTTCATATAAGGGGTGGCGTAAGCCACAATAATTTGGGCTAGGCTTATAAATGCCTTAGGGCAGATAGCCTAGTATAAACCTATGAACCTATGAACCTAAGGAGACCCTGGAGAGGTGGAGATATGCTTTAGAGAGGAGAGGAATAAAGGTCAGCAGGGCTAAAACAGAATATATGTGTGTAAATGAGAGGGAGGGTAGAGGAATGGTGAGGATGCAGGGAGTAGAGTTGGTAAAGGTGGATGAGTTTAAATACTTGGGATCAACAGTTCAGAGTAATGGTGAGTGTGGAGGAGAGGTGAAGAAGAGAGTACAGGCAGGGTGGAATGGGTGGAGAAGAGTGTCAGGAGTGATTTGTGACAGACGGGTACCAATAAGAGTGAAAGGGAAGGTCTACAAGAGGGTAGTGAGACCAGCTATGTTATATGGGTTGGAGACGGTAGCATTGTCGAAAAGGCAGGAGTCAGAGCTGGATGTGGCAGAGTTAAAGATGTTAAGATTTGCACTGGGTGTGACTAGGTTGGACAGGATTAAGAATCAGTGTATTAGAGGGTCAGCTCAGGTTGGACAGTTTGGAGACAAAGCCAGAGAGGCGAGATTGCATTGGTTTGGACATGTGCTGAGAAAGGATGCTGGGTATATTGGGAAAAGGATGCTAAGGATGGAGCTGCCAGGTAAGAGGAAAAGAGGAAGGCCTAAGATGAGGTTTATGGATGTGGTGAGAGAGGACATGCAGGTGGTTGGTGTGACAGAGCAACATGCAGAGGACAGGCAGAAATGGAAACAGATGATCCGCTGTGGCGACCCCTAACGGGAACAGCCGAAAGAAGAAGAAGAAGATTATTATTACTATTGTTATTATTATTATTATTACTCTTCAGTTTACTCTCCTGGCTGAAATGTCTGTGAAAATCATCTGGCAGGTTGCCTGACCATAGGCTTTGTTTTATAGGTAGCTACTAGGCTATTGTCCCAAGAGTTATTTTAAGCCTAGTCACCTCAAATTTTCCATTTATGGCTCTGCTAAAAGAAATTAAAAAAAACAAATGTACGTGTTGGGCCACATTCCACATATGGTCATATGACAGATGGGTGTTGCTCAATCCCTCCCACTGTCACAGTTGTGTGCAAGTGGTTGTCCTGGTAGCTACAGGTTACAGTGTCATTAGTGCTGTGGTATTATTATTATGAGCCCTGTATTCTCCATATTCCTTGATTGTAGGGCATTGTGGTATTAATGCATATGTGCAAACCATCTGCAGTATACAAATCAGCATCTCTAGAAAGCAGACCACACAGGACATGGCTTGGCAGATGAAGGAGAATGTAGCATATGTGCTATAACTCCCCAAGCCACTGCAAACATTTCGGTACAACATGATTTATTGTTGCTGTGGTTTCTTTGTCTACTCCTATTCGATTTCTTCCACCTGTTTATGCCTACTGTTTTCATGCAGTACAGTTGGACAAGTTGCTTGTTGACTACTTGAACTAACTGACCAATGCAAGTCAGGGAATGTGTTGCATGGTCACCACTAGTCAGCATGCATATAAGTTCAACCGCCAAAAAGCACATCCTTGGACACTGGGTATCAAACTGTTAATCAAAATTCTAATATGCCCTGAATTCCTGAAGTAAAACCAAATCTATGCTGGCTTGTCCCAGTCTTCCATATTGTTTTGGACTAACTATACCATTGTTGGGACTTGCAGGAGTAGAGTACTGGGAGAAGTCCAGTGTGGAGTACTTCACTGTTTGAGTTTGAATCATCAACTTACACTTCCCAGGAGTTCAAGGATACAGTTCCTTCCAATTCTTTTAGAATTGGGAGTAAAATGCAGGGTAACACAAACATTTCTTGTGCATGTACTCATTTTCATACACCATGTGGGGAGGGGTACAAGCACACGCTTGTAATTGTAGGCATGGCACCTGTGTGTATTTTATCAGGACAGTGCCTTGCTCCAAGTGCAGGTTGTTTTGGAATCTAGACCCTTATTTATCAAAAAATAACTGAATTATGTAGAATGCACAAATCAAAGGATTCTGTTAAACATCTGAACTGCACTGCACTTTGTTACATTGTAAAATATTTAAGTGTGTATGTGTTTAAAAATGTATGTCGTGTAATAATGTTAGCATTTTCCTGTCAAATAACAAACATCTCATACAGGCGTCCTATGGGAATGAGATGGAATAGTTGACTTATTTGTAAATATACAGTGGTAATTTTATTGCAAACTGATGCCACTACTGCGTAGAATATTTTTGGGAGATTTCAGCCATGACACTGTGTGCATTTTCAGAAGCTCAACCACAGACCATATTTTCCAAGTTAGTGAAGTTAAAGGACCATAAAATGAGGAAACGGGAAAGATGATCCCTCATCCTTCACTGGGCACTAGTTTTCATTTGCCTACACATGTGGAGGGCAGATGTATCAGGACTTCTAAACACTCATATTATACAGCCAAGTAATTCTTTGTTGAAATATATTGGTTTGCCATTTCTCCTTATCTGAACAAAGGGTATGGTTGCATATACATACATACATACATATATATATATATATATATATATATATATGTGTGTGTGTGTGTGTGTGTGTGTGTGTGTGTGTATATATATATATATATATATATATATATATATATATATATGTATATATAGATCTACTTCAGCATATTGACCGTTCAGAATGCCGACTTTCATATGGCCGACACCATATGATCGACATTCCAAAAGACCAACATACTGAAAAAGCACCATTTACCTACCTGTAAACACAGTAAAACTATGTTATCAGAGGGGCTGTGCCCCCACACCCTCTGCTACTTAAATATTCTCTCTCCGAGATCGCACTACAGTGCAGGAAAGGGGAATCTCCCAGTCCTGCACTGTAGCCGGAACACCGCTATCATTTGTCAGCCTTTCAAACGTTCACTCATATGGTGTCGGCCATATGAGTTTCGAACATTTGAAAGTTCGAACAAATGAAGGGCTCCCATACATATATATATATATATATATATATATATATATATATATATATATATATATATAATAACACACACACACACTCTGTCTCATTAGTATATTTCAATATACATGAAAACTGTGCAATGAAATAACTTACACTGTATAATACTGATAAGTTTAATATTGTTCATTAGCTTATTTGTATAACACAAGCCATTAAGAGAGAAATGACTGAATTTAGGAAATTAAACTTAATGGCATATTTGATGTACAGGCATGCCTCTGATAAAAAGAAAAAAAATGTGAATAATGTTGATGTTTTCAGTTTTTTAAACATACGGATTCATTACAAATGCAAAATTTCATTTTGGCTTTGACTACGAATATTCTGATTACCTGAGAGCATAGCAGATGAATAGCATACAATCAATCATATTTCCCTAAACAGATTTACTACCAATGAAATTAGGTACACAGTCTCATTGTTAAAAAAACTGTCAGTAATGAAAAAATTACTGCAACTTTATGACTTTCATTTGGTGAATGAGAAAACACCTTAATCAGCAAATTTCTATGAAATATAGTTTATGGGGAGCTGGTTTTAGATGAAGCTGACAGTAACACTCAAATCAATGTAGAACAAATGTAATAAGCGTAAGCCAGTGAACTTGTCTATCAGATCACATCTTAGATACTTTGCAATCAGTTCTCCAAGACAAGTTTCATTTTGCAGTATAATTAAGCTGAGGCTTTGGGAATAATCAAAATGATGTTTAACAAATAATGTTCTACTGGATCATTAATGCAGCCACAATCTGCACAACAATTAAAGCCTATTAAAAGCAATATTACCATTCAAATGGGAATACTGCACTTAGGGCAAACCTAGCAAAATGGTAATCTTTTGACCTGAAAGCTTTGCTGCAATTTACTTCTTATTCCCCTCACATAGAAATACTTTTATATGTTGGACCTGTAAACATTTATACATTAGGAATTAAGAGTTTCTGCATACTAACCTTAGGCTTTTAAAATTCACAAACTACTTCTGCAGTGTTCTTTTTTATCTGAAGGCCTAGAAATAAAATACCAGTTTTACTGGACTTGTAATTACACATGTGAATATTATTAACTGGATTACACATTGCTTTTCAATTTCATATGTTGCGTCTGTCCAGTCATATTTAAATTAATTAAATTTGACTGTATTAATATATTTATATATATATTTATATATAAGAATGCACTTTTTAAAAATAAGTATTTCAATTTTTTCTCCAGTGTATCTTCTTGTCTCATCTGAGCTTTGCCACATTAGCTTGGCAGCGAGAACTTTGTAAATGGTCTCTCAAGAGTACACATTCTTGTAATGCATGTACTCAGGCTTGACATATTATGAGCAAATGCTGACACATACTGAACGCATGTTTTGCAGGAGAGCAAGTTGTCTTTACCACCACTGCACCTTACTTTATTATTGTCATTTTAAGGTCACTGCACCTTAGAGAAAGAGTAGTCGCTGAGAGACAACATAATGCTTTTGTCACTCTTTTCCTGAAAAATGAAAATTGAATGTCAGACCACACATAAAGCACTTTCCTGCAAGCAATATGAAATTAGAAAAAGCACATGAACAACTGTCAGTACAAGTTATTATGCTGCAGAAACTGTGCCTTGTGCGGCGTGATTCAAGCAAGTGCATGTAAGACTTTAGTTTCTTGGAATGATGTGTCCCTGATTGCCAGACTAGGGGAACTAGTTCATGGGGATGCTGCAAAACAGAATCTCAGATCAGCCATATTTTTAGTCCCCCAAACAAAAAAGCTTTTACTTTTAGTGTTGTTATGGATATTCTTGCAGTGATAGTGATTTTTTTTTCAGTAAATATTTTAATTGAGTGTTCCTCTTTTTTTGCCAAGAAATTTTATTGTTTAGATGAATTTCCTCTATTTCCCGTAAGGAAACTCCAATGTTTGTTGACGTCTGAGCTATTTTTGCTTGGTTGCTGTTTTTGCCAGGTGTTCTTTTGTGAAAATGGAGCATGGTCTCCTTGTGGAAAGAAAATCCCTCCACAGGACTCTTATCAGAGCTATGATATTTAGGGGAACCCCACATCTCTTCGAAGTGCAAGATTTGTATAGTGTTTTCTTCAGTAATAGTTTAGTATACAAATGATAGACTACAGTTACATTTATATAAGCAGTGTTTATCAGCTCAAACGTCTGGTTCCCTAGATTGTGATTTTCCTTCTAGTTCATGGGTTCAATATCATTTTTTTATCATGACCTCTAACTTCACAAAAACAACTTGTAATTCAGTTTTAAAGAAAAACACTAAGTTCATAAATGCCTCACCATCTCTTCTCAAATGTCTGAAGAAGCCTTAAAGACTATGGAACCCTCTGCCAAAAAGTTTCCCATTAAAACTGATGAAAAAAAAACTATGTTATTATTAGTATTAAAGTAATATGGAAGTCTGCCTCCCCAGTTATATTACAGATTTCTCCCACTGGTACTCATTCGATGCTGAAGGGAATCTGCAATAATTCTTAAGTCCTCAATGCCAAGACCTTCAATGCTGAGAAGAGGTCCCACAACCTCTGTGTTCAACTTCAAGTATGAGAATTTGCATAAACCTTCAAATTGGCACAAAAAGAAATGTTCAGTCCTCCCATCTCCTTCCAGAATTTCAGTAGAGGTTAGTTAAACATAACTAACTAGATTCACTAGGTCAGGACTCTAAAATATTTTCTGCTGGTACCCATGGTTTTGATATCAGATCCAAGAAGACATGCACTGGCAGGTGCATTTCTGTCCTAAGTTCCACAACCCTTTTTGACTACCAAGATGTTAGTGTAGAGTTCAGTAATGATAACCTCAATGCCGATATTCATATGTTCAGTGTCAGTGTTGGTTTCCATCAATGGATTGTTGATACTGATAACCTCATATCAGCTCGTGAGCCATTTTCTGTTCTCAAGGCTTTTGCATTGATATCAACCCCTGTATTTGTATTGTTGGCATCATGCCCAGTTGTGTTCATGGGTTAGTCTCTGACTGGAGTCACTTCAAGGCTAATGTTAGTTCAATGCCATTCCAATGTCATTGATTTCAAACTGTTATACTTACTTTGCTGCGTTGTCCCCATCACAATGCACTTTGCCTTTATGCCATTCTCATCTTTGGCTTTAGATTTTAATTTTGCTGAATCTGGGGCCCCAGCATTTCTTTTACAGGACAGAAGGACAAAGGCTCCACAGCAGCTTCCCTAAACCATTTCATCACCCAAGAGGAGGTTCTTCTTCATCTGATTCACCTTTATCCAAGGTGCATATGAAGACTTTGTAGAAAAGAACTTATAACTCTCACCCACTCTCACTACTCACATTCCACCCCTCCCCAATACTTCAGCTCATTCCTTCCCCTTTCACTCTCACAACTTTCTCCACTTCATACACCTTACACAACACCATGTTCCTTCCACATCTCCTTCACTTATCCATACCCTTTCTTCTTCTTCCACTACTGGACACCTCACCTCCTACCACACTCAGCTAAATCTACATCCAAATTCACCTACATCCTCCTACTCTAATAATACCCTTACCCACTATTCCTCTCCCATAACACTCACCCTCTTCTCCCTCACTGAACATTCACTACCTAAAATCAAACTCCTACCCATTAGCACATTATAGACCCAAACCTAAATTTCCCTCACCTCACCAGATTATATCACTTCAACTTCACCTATGTAACACCCTCCATCTCTCAGGTGACATCCACTCCAATCCAGGCCCCCACAATAACTCAATGCCTCCCACTAACTTAACTCACTAAATCATACAAGTACCTAACCCAAACCACAAACATCTCTCCTTCTACTCCATCAACATCCACTGCATTCTTAACAAGACATCTGACTTTCACTCCTGGATAGACCAATACTTCCCAGATATAATCTCATGCTTTGAAACATGTCTCAAACCACATAACACAGACAAGGAATTTCTCCCTCCCAACTACAACATCTTAAACCTTGACAGAACACATAAAAAAGGTGGAGGGTCGCTATTACGTACTCTGACATCCTAACCATATCCCCCCTAACCATCCCACCTCCCTCATTTCAACCATCTAGACTCCTCATGGCCAGATGTAAACTCAGCAAATACAAAACCCTAACAATAGTTGCTATCTACATATCCCCAGGTGACAACACACCCCTACTTCACTGGTTGGCTAATGACATACCTAATGAAACTATTATTCTTGGAGACATTAATACTAACTGACTTGCAGTCTCCTCAAAGTCCTCTTCCACTAGCATTCATCTCCATGGCTACACCCAGCTTATCTCTTCTACTACTTCTCTCCACAAATGTACAAACTCCAGCTTCATCATCGACTGGATTCTTGTCTCTCATCCTAATCTCTATCAGCACCCTGAATCCTTCCCAAACTCAATAAGTGGTCACTCCCCCATATGAGTCCTAAGATCCTCCCCTCATCTCCTCAGACCTCACAAATTTAAAGAATGCCATAAGCTAACCAACTACAATCCAGAGACTCTTAACAACCATCTCTCCTCAATTGATTGGGCCTTCCTCTTTCACCTCTTCTTAGATGAAGCCCTTCTCCAATATAACACTATCTTCCTAAACATTTTAAACTCTTTAACCCCCACCAGAATAGTTAGAGTCAAATCTCGCTGCTCACCTTTGCTCACCCAGTCAACCCGTTCTATTATTCACAACAGAGATTCTGCCTGGAAACTTTGGATAAAAATAAAACCACTCACTCACTCAGAGTCTAATGAAAAGTAGAAATAAAGCTTGGGAGCACTGGGCCTAACAAAATCTCCCTCTGCTAGGCAATCTTTCCTTGAATTGCGCAACATGGTCAAATGGCAAATAAAAGCAGATAAAGCCCTTTACTATCAGTCCACCTTAAACTTTTCCCATCACAACCCTAAACAATTTTGGTCCACAATAAACTGCATACTCCACCCAGTTAAAATGCCCCCCACCTACCACCCCTACCTCCTCCAACAATATAGCTGACTCTTTCAACAAACACTTCACTGAAACCATACTATCCTTAGCAAAACAACAACACCCCTCATCCACTACCCCCACTCTCAACCCCAATCCCCCACCCCACACTTTCACCCTCTTCACAGTACCCACAACCTATATAAAAAGACTTCTAACAAAACTTAAGCCCACAAAACTCGCAGCTGACAAACTTCCCACAGAATATCTAAAAATGGCAGCCGACATCCTAGCCTATCCAATTTCCATATTAATTAACCACTCCATATCAGAAAGCTAGCTACCTTCTCTGTGAAAAATTTCACACATCATTCCCTACACAAAGGAGGCTCCTCCACTGACCTCACCAATTACTGCCCCATCACCGTCCTTTCCCCAATCTCCAAGATCCTTGAGAAATGTATTAATGCTCAGGTATTAAACTACCTCCTAGCTAACAATCTCCTCTCCAAAACCCAACATGGCTTCAGGCCATATCACAGCACTACTATCGCCTTGCCCTTTTTCACCAACACAATCCTTCATCATAAAAACAATGGCTTGTTCTCCACAGCCATATTTCTGGACCTATCAAAGGCTTTTGACATGGTTTTACACAAATTTTTCTCTTTCTCCTCACTAATCTCTCCTTTTCCCACTCTGCCACCAACTGGTTCCATAGCTATCTGTCCAGCCAGCAGCAATCAGTTGTTTGGCAAGATCAACTATTCCCTCATCTTCCAGTAGCTCTCAGTGTCCCCCAAGGCTCCATCCTTGGTCCCCTACATTTTCCATATTCAACAACAATCTACATACCTCCACACAGCATGCTTCTCTCATACAGTATGCTGATGACTCCACCCTTATCTGCTCTGCCCCCACTTTAACCGAACTTCAAAAGATCACACAAGAGTCTTTCACATCTGTAGAAAGCTGGTTATTCAATACCCAACTTCTACTCAACCCCAGCAAGACCAAATTCCTTTTCTTCCAGCTCTCCAAATCTAACCAAACTTCACTCACTTCAACATTCTTGCCAAAGAAAACACCATCATCTCCCTGTCTGAGCACACCAAACTCTTTGGTGTGGAGATCGACAGCAATCTCAAATTTGAATTCCACATATCTCTTACCATAAAAAAGTGCAGAAAAAACTTGGGGTGCTATATAGAAACAAGCAATACCTAACCAAGACAGCCAGAACCTCTATTGCCAAGTCCCAACTAATCTCCACCTTACTCTATGCCTCTCTTATACTTACCAACCTTAGACAGGCTGACCTCAACAGGCTCAAAACATGCTATAATAAAATGGCAACATTTGCAACAGGTACATTCTTCCACAGCCAGCACTGTAACACACTTAAAGAACTTGACTGGCTTGAACTCTCACAACTTCTTCACCTAAATCAGCTCTAATTTTCCCATAAACTAGTAAACCACCCTCATAAGATCCCATCTCTATAAAACCTATGCCAACCCTACTGCTCCCCTAGATTCCTATGCTCGAACAGCAAAAATCTGCTTCTTACTACCAAACCCAAAAACTCAGCAGGAGAAGCTCTACTCTCCCATGCCATATCCAAACTATGGAACAACATCCCCTCCTCAATTACCAAGTTACCCTCCAGCAGTCAATTCAAAACCACACTCAAATCTCACCTAAAAATGTACTGGCTCTGTGCTTGCTCCAATCCTGAGTAACAAACCTATTCAAACAGTACACATTTTTAGTTTTCTTATCTGCCACTGAACATGCTTTTCAGATTAATTCATAAGTTTTCTTTATGGGTCTCTTTAAATTGTTACAAGACCCAATTACTTAGTATCTTGTTGTTTGTTTTGTTCCACACTATGTAACTATTTACTCTGGTTTATTGTATGTTATGTATATTTTACTTATTGTACTTGTGGAAATTTTCTCCCAGGGTCACTGCTGAAAAAAGAACTGTGTCCAGTCAGAATTTCCTGGTAAACAAATGCAAAATAAATAAAATAAAAATTTCCACAAATATAGGGAACTCCATAACCTGGACAAGAAAAACTTCTACCACAGCTCCCTAACCACACAATCTTGAAACCCCCCCAAAGTTTTGGAAATCTGTCAACCAAATGTTCCACCTTAGTAATCTTTCTACATCCGATCCCTGCCCTAACACTCCCTTAGAAACTGCTAACACCTTCAATACTTACTTCATTGATACCATTGATACCATTAGCAAACTTATGCCATATTCTAACCCAACAAATCACTCTCTTCCCACCACCCCCCTATCACAACACTGCCCTTTTTCACTAACGTCTATCCCCACTTGCTACATTAAAAACCTTCTTCTCAAACTTAAAGCATGTCCCCCATCTGCTGACAACCTGCCATATCTCTTCCTTAAGGCTTCTGCCAGCTCCTTAGCATATCCAGTTTCCATCCTCATTAACAGCTCAGTCTCTGAATCTCAGTGGTGGATGGTGACTTCAAATCAAAGGGGGGCTGCAGGAGACAGCTAAATGGGTAGGGTCAGTGGGAAGGGGTGCAGCCAACTAGAAAGGGGAGGAGCTATGCTCAAAACCACAAAAACTAAATATATTGCCCTGGGTGCCAAACCGTCATTATGAGAGTCCAATCAAGACAAAATGAAGTGTAGAAGAATAAAAATATTTCAGTGCATTGGCTGCATGACAGCTTAATATCTAGATGGAAACAAAAAAGGTTGTGAGGCATGAAAAAATAAATTACTTTTTTTTAAATACATTAATGGAATGCTAGTCAAAATCAAGTATAAGAAAAACAAGCAGCACTCAACTCAAACCACTTTTTGCACTGCAGTTCTAATTATAATTTATATTCAGCTTTATTAAAGTACCAAGTAACATGCTGAAAGTAGAAATCTCTGATCACTTGTAAAAATGTTCCTTATCCAAAAAAAGACCTGCTGCCTGACATCTACTTGTTTCATGGGGAAAACATGATCAAACTAAAAAATGAAAAGCAAACAAGAAATAAGCTCAAGATACATTGCTTAAAAGGATTACTGTTCAGGTTATGGACCACACTAAAAGGATTACTGTACAGGTTATGGACCACACAATTGGCATTCTGTTTACGGGTAAAGCCTGCAGAGATGACTGGAAGTCTCCAAGTGTAATGAGACTCTTAAAATAATGTAATCCTGTCCTTTATTACAAATACTGGCATATGCATTTCAATACCCAAGGCTTATACATTATCTAGTTAAGTATTCTCTACATGGCAACAGAAAGGTTTTCAATGTTGGCAATTCTTTAACAGTATGCTTATTAAAGCTTACTTGCATCTTGCAATCTCAGCCAAGCTTACCTAATGGTCATTAAAGTATTGCTACTTAAACACAGAGCAACAGGCACTTTGAGTAATAAGCATAAATCAACAGTACAAAAATATGGCAGAAACCAGACCATTCTGTAAAAATCAAGGACAGATGAAAAGCCAATCTAGTACTTGTGTCTACCTTGGATGGGGGGATACTCTGCACATTTACACTGCATAACTACTCCTTGCCTTGCTTCGACACATCCAGAGTCACTACATGGGGGAGTGGGGTGCAACAAGTATGTCACAGTTTGAAATGTCTCTGGCTGACTTGTGATGGCACTGACACATTTGTCATACCTCTCAACCTCAGAGCAAGAAATCTGGACAAAGCCATACAAAGAAATGGGACAAAGGCCCAAAAATAAGGACAATTTTTAAAATATTGCTCTTATAAACTTAGAAAGATAATAGAGGTCTTGCATTAGTATGACTTTTCTGAATGGTATGAAATCTGAAACTCAAATGTCTGTCATTATTTTCTAACTTCAATCTTTAATGATTTGTCACTAATTTGCCAAATAAAACACAATTTTATGAAAAATAGACCAAAAATGTGATGTAAAAATATAAAATAGCAACACAGTACAGCTGGGAACCTGTGAAAGAAGGGATACTTTAATATCAGTACTGCTAATTTGAGCAGCTGACAAAATAAAAGAATCTACATGCATTTCTGAAATAAAAGTAATCTAACTGATTATTACAGTTATTTCTTAATTATAAACCCTCCACGTTTTCTTCCAAAATTGCTATTTTGCGGAGGGATCATTAGGGGAAGAGCAACATTTTGAGCCAAAATCAGGGACAGTTGAGAGGTTTGGCTATGCCTAATTCTGTAAAGCAATTTATTTGCATGTACCTCTCAACCTGTTAATGCAATAAATCTGGACAAGGCCAAATATATTGGGGAGCATATAAACAGTACTAAAAATTGCTCTTGTATAAACTGAGACAGTTGATAGAACATGTCTTACTTAAGCATGCATTTTTCTGAAGGTTATGAAGTCTGAAACTCAGTGTGTCATTATTTAGTGACTTAATTCCTAAATGATTTGCCAGAAAACCACAAATTTTATGAGGAAAAAAACAAAAATAAGAAGCAAAAAATCTATTCATTCTTTGAAAATCTGGACAGTTGGGAGGTATGGTTCAGCTGGGGCTGCCTAAGTTTGCCGCCCTTCCCCCTCAGAAAACCATGGTCAAATGGAGCCTCCCCCTGCAGCCATTCCAATGATCCATTACTTGGCTATTTCACTCCATTTACCATAAACACTAATGTGCATACTGATCTACTTCTATGATGATTTGAACTTCATTTGAAAGTTTTATTTTGCATTTTACAGCACAAACACTAAGACATCTGCTAAACAAACTTGGCATTAAAACTTCTCTGCCATTGAAACTCACATTCATTGAAACAACATTGAAACCCACATTCAAAGAAAATACATTTTACCCGTGGCAGATAAAGATTAATTCTGGGCTGTTTTCAAATCATAGGCCCCTTGCATATGAAACATACATGTGCTCTTTGATACACCTTCCTACTGCTTTGAACATTTTTCCAGTAAACAATGAAACAAAATGCATGCACCAATGACAAAACTGCCCAATTCAGAACATTTCCATATAAAAGTCTACTCAAACTTCTACAGTCCACTATTATCAGTAAATATGCACAATTCTACAGTCCACCATTATCAGTAAATATGCACAATCTCTGAAGTAGTAAAAAAGTCATCTAAATAATTCCATGTTAAATAAATCTGTAATGAAGAGGTTGCTGCTAGCAATCACCTTTATATTTCATGGTTTCATCGAAAAATAAAGTGTCTGATGCCCTGAGGAATAAATTGCCTAAATTACATTAAAAATAAGCTAGTAATATTGCAATAGGAAATGGATGGCAAACTGATAACAGGCTCATAATTAGTATCTTAACTTTCAGTACAGCAGCATTCACCCCTTATGGGAGTAGAACCAACAACCTTCTGCATCAAAAGCAAGTACACAACCTGTTGTGCTATTAGCAATGCGAGCTGACTTAGCATAATCAGCACTAAACTTCTCTTCTCCTGCAGCTCTCAGCTCCTTGTAAAATCTACTCAATACTCAACTGCATCTCAACTTCGCAGCACAAGAAACCTGGAAAAAGCCAAATTTATTGGGGTGGGTCAAAAAGGCAAAAACCAGGGACACATTAAACATTGCTTGTATAATCTTGGAAAGCTGCTAGAATAAAATGCTGTGTTACCACCATACATTTTACTGACAAGGTCCCTGTGCAAAAGAGTCAGAACAACATACCACTATGCCAAATCACCTGCTTTGTGAAAGACAAATGCTGTGTTACCACCATACATTTTACTGCCAAGGTCCCTGTGCAAAATAGTCAGAGCAACATACCACTACGCCAAATCAGCTGCTTTGTGAAAGAGAGGAAGACTGAAACTTAAATGGCTATCATTTAATGAATTCAGTTCTCACCATAGCTGTCAACCTCTTAGCACAAAACACCTGGACAAACCCAGTAATGAGGGAATACAGCCCTCAAACATATTCAGTGAATTCAGTTCTTGCCATAGCTGTCAACCTCTTAGCACAAAAAACCTGGACAAAGCCAATAACAGGGTAATACAGTCCCAAAATAAGGACAAATTTCAAATAGTCATCTTATAAACTTAGAAAATTGCTATAATAAAAGGTTGTGTTACTATATATTTATTGCTAGAATAAAAAGTTGCTTTACTATGTATTTTCTGAAGAATATGAAGTCTGAAATTCAAATGCCTGTCAATTTTACTTCTGACTGAACAAAAACAATTTTCAGCAGAGGCCCAAGGAGAAATACTATAGACACATGTCTTTGTAAAATGACAGGACACCAGAGAAAATCCACACAAACACAGGGATAAGATGCAGACTCCACACAGAAAGCACCCCAGCCAAGAATCAAACCAGAAAACCTATAGCTGTGAGGCAACAGTACTGCCACTGCACCATCAAATATGTAAGGAATTAAACATTCAGAAACCTGAAGTCTGAAATTCAAACGTCTGTCAATTTTATTTAACATTTGTTAATCAGGACAGTCTGACTTGGAACAAAAAAACAATTTTCAGCAGAGGCCCAGGAAGAAATAATGCAGACATGTCTTTGTAACATGGGAGGACACAAAAGCAAACCCACACAAACACAGGGAGAAGATACAGACCCCACAAAGACGGCACCCCAGCCAAGAATCAAATCTGATAACCTGCAGCTGTGAGGCAACAATGCTACCACTGCACCATCAAATATCAAGCATTGCAACATTTACAAACCACAGATATTATGAGGAACAGATCAGATCAAATATGAGGCAAAAATCTGTAATTTTTTTACAAATGGTGGTGGGTAGGGAATTCAGGTCTTTAACACCTGCATACAAGGTACAGGGTTCAAGCCTGAGGTATTCCCTACCACACCACCATGATTCTAACCACCAGTATATTGCACCTGGGGCATTTCCACATGCACACACACACACACACACACACCTTCCCAATCCCTGTAGCAAACCACCATACATCCCGAGTAAGCTGCAAATTCTGACCCCGACACGTTTTCCCTGGATTTCTAGTCAGGACTGCTGCTGTGACAATCTGTGCATGCTCCAGACTGTCTCAGCAGCAGTCTGGACTAGTGTGCATGTGCGACAGTCCACGATTTATTGTTTTCTTTTTATTTCTTTATTTTATAGTTGAGGGGGCTGCAGTCCGGCAGTCCAATAGCATGGGCCACCCCTGCTGAATCTCTTGTCCTGACTCTATGGAAGAAATCTCACACTATACCTGTTCACAAAGGGGGAAACTCTGTCAAACTTTGTAACTATCACCCTATTGCCATACTCTCTCCCCTCTCCAAAATTCTTGAGCACTGTGTGCATAAACAACTTATGTCCTATCTCAGTTAAGAAAATCTCATCACCCCTACCCAGCATGGTTTCTCCCCCCCATTACAGCATTACTACTGTCCTTATATCCTTTACTAACTCCATCTCCTTAGAAGATAATAAGCTAGTGTCCAAAGCCTTTGACACTGTCTCCTACACCATCCTGCTCTCTAAACTTACCCAACTCAATCTCTCCCCTTCAACCATTTCCTAGTTTGCAAGCTACTTCTCTAACAGACAGCAATCTTTCAGATGGCTCACTAGTCAATCTCCTTTTTTCTCCATAAAAATGGTTGTCCCACAAGGGTCTATTCTTGGCCCTCTTCTCTTTAATATTTTTATTAACCAGCTTCACACATCCTGTCCTCAGTCTTCCCTCATCCAGTATGCTGATGACTCCACTATCATCTCCATTGCTGACAATCCTACAGACCTGCACACCCTCACTCAAACCTCATTTAACCTTGCTGAATCTTGGCTTATGGGGAACCAAGTGATACTGAACCCTAAAATGACATAACTCCTCCTTTTCCTACCCAAATCTCTCAACCATCTTAAATCCTCTTTCTCTCTCTCTCTCTCTCTCTCTTCCCTTAATAATGCTACTATTTCACCTGAATCCCACACAAAGCTCCTAGGAGTAATCATTGATGACCAATTTAAATTTGACCTCCATGTATACCATTGTATAAAGAAAACCCACCAAAAACTTGGGCTACTCTATAGAAACCAAAGGTTCCTTACTCCCACCTCCAGAATTTCATGTTCCCAGGCTTTTCTCCTACCTAACCTCTTCTGCTGCTCTCAAATCCTTATTAACCTACAGACAGCTCTGCTATGTAAACTTGAAACCACATATAACAAAGTTGCTAGATTTGCAGCAAACATGCCACCTAAATCTCACCAATGTCACATGATTCAAACATTTAGTTGGCTAGAATTTCCTAACCACCTCTTACTGACTCAACTACGTATCATCCACTCTATCCTAAACAAACCAGCCCCCTGCCCCAGCATAACCTTTCTCATCTCCCTCTATAAACCATTATGCTTCCTTAGGAGCTCAGACCAAGGACTGTTACAAGTTTACAAATCCAAAAAATCACTGGGATAAACCTCTATGGCTACCTTCCATCACTAGCATGGAATAAGCTTCTTAGGAGTTTACCATCATAATGTCGACTGGTGGATAGTCGAGCGAGTATGTACAAAAGGAGTGCAGCAACATCCCAAAATTGCGAATGCAAATGTTGCAAATCACAAAATCCTGTCCCCTTTTCGACCCATGTTAGCATTTGTTTTGGGGTGTAGAGCAGCCAGAAATGTCGATTTTGGTGTTTTTTGTGACATTTTGACCTTTCGGCATTACGGGATTCACTGACAAAAGTCGCTCATATACAGAGTTGAGCAATGCGCACTCAACATTATGATAGTAAGCCTTCCTATGTCCCTTAGAAATGTCACCCATGTACATGTTTTCAAGACAGCCCTCAAAAATCACTTAATCAGTGACTGAAAATGTAACTGCAATCCCCCCACTTAATTTATCACTTTTTCCTCTCCCAACTTTCCACTGTCTGCTCTAAATCTCTGCTTAGTACAAGTTTTACTATCTATTTCTCCCCTTATCCCCACCAGCTCCTGCCCCCCATACTATTGATACTAATTATCTCTTTCTCTCTTATCCCCTTCTTTTTAAATCTTCCCTTACACTGTTTTTTGTTTACCTCACATCTAAGAATCCAACATTTGACCCTCGACATGTTTCTTCTCCCATATCCCACCTTGTTCTTACCAGTGTTTTGCTAGTTACTTAGAAAAGTAATAAGTTACTATTACTAGTTACTTTTCAGTGAAAGTAATATATTACTTATTACTTTTCTAAAAAAGTAATAGACTTTCATATGCTATGATACTGCCACTGCACAAATATATTACTATTACTAGTTACTAACTTAAGTAACCAGTAATAATAATATATTACTTTTACATAAGTATAGTTTATCAATTATAATATTGAGATTTACTCACACAAGTAAGCACATGCATATAAGTGTATTATTAAAGTTGTATATGCAATGTTACAATGATGAAGAATAGCATTTAACAGTTGAAAAACTCCAGCAGATTACTCTTTATAGATGGGTGCACCAGTTAGCATTGTCACTTCACAGTAAGATGGTCTCTGGTTCAATTCTCAGCTGGGGTGCCGTCTGTGTAGAGTCTGCATGTCCTCCCTGTCACTTGTCTTGTGTATTAAAATAAGATGATGAAGTTTGGGTGTTTGTTTATTACACACAAACACATCAGGGTGGATGACTGGAACATAAAACTTAAGCTAGTTAACTGACTGCTACACACATACATGCTTTCACTCTGGCTGCTTACACAAAATGGCACTCTGCTTGCACATGCTTAGTACTTATATGCACATGCCCATGAACTATAGTGGCTTTAAAGGTACAACAAACACACTATGATCTACATCCTGCTTCTTCTATAATTTTTTTCATGCAAATGAAAAATGACAGTTAGATATGCAGGCAAATTATATAAACACAAACAATAACAATAATGTCCAGGTTGCCACGTAGCTAGGATTAGGTCTTGAGATACGACTTTACCTTGTTATAAAATAATCAGTACTGGGTCTAGCAACAATGACAGTTACTGGGGAATGCTCTTTATTAGGAACTTCAGGGATGCTTTTAGGAACAGGAATAGCAGATGAATTGTTCTTGGGAAAAGGAATATTCGATAGAATACTCTGAGAATTATAGTCTCAGTTATAGACAAGATGCTATAACGCTGATACCAGCAATAAATATTTATGATTCCACCTAAATTTCATTCCTTGTGACTCAATGATGTATGATCTTAGTTCCTCACATAGATGTTTCTCAAGTCCTACTCGATCAAAAGTTTTTGCTGTCTACTGTCTGCATCCTCAGTCTTTCTCCTTCTTTTAATGGTTTGAGAGGTTTGCTGTTTTGTTATAATGGAATTTCGGTGACAAACACTTTTTCATGAATTTTTAGCACTTGGAATCAACAAATTCTTACTGACTTGTAGTGTAATTATGGTTTGTCTTGACATCAGTCTCTGAGCAGGGGAACCAAGTTGGAAGACTTCACTTGCAGAATTTATCCCAAAGGGCATTCTCAAAAATCTGTACCTTCCAAATGGTGTGCTGAAAGTGGTTAGCAAGGAAGATTTTTGATTAAGTAAAATCTGTCAAAATAAACATTTTGCATCTAAGACAGAAAGAACAGTGGCATTTGGTATGAAAGCAGCAACTTCAACTGTACGCATTGGATGATAAGGTTGTTTCAGTGCCTTGTTCAAATCTCTTGGATCAGTACATATTCGAATGTCATCTGAGCTTTTCTTATGAGCTACTACTGTGGAGGATACCGATTCAGTCGGTTCTTCTACTGGACAAATTACTCCTAAATGCACCACTGTGTCTAGCTCTGCTTTTACTTTGCCTTCCATTGCTACTGGAACCTTCCTGGCTGGTCTGACAACTTGGCTTACCTTGTGGTCTAACTTCATGGAGTTCATGACTGAGAGTTTGCCAAGCTCATCTCTGAAAATATCAGCATATTCAGAAAAAATATTCTGTGTGAAACCTTTGTTGTTGTTGATGCTTACATGGTGGACTTACTCATTAAATGAAATCAGTCCTATTTTCAAACTAACTCTGAGGCCTAACAATGACTGCACGTGTCTTTTGACTATGTAAAACTGCAAGTCATGGCTGTTCCCAGTAGAATAGCATGAAAGCACTACTGAGCCTTCTCTTTGAATCTCTTCACCACCATCAGTAACAAGCTTTGCACACTTTGCCAAATCAAGTTTTTCACCTGCTTTTACCTTAACAAACATTTCTGTTGACATAACTAGCTGAACTAGTATCAGCTTTGAGCTCTACAGGTCTCCCATTAATCAGTATAGTACAAAATACTTTGTTCTTTGCCAACAAATCTACTGGATTAAACTTTTCCTAAAGCACAGAGACTACATCAAAATAAAACATAGGGTCGCAGCTTTCTACTTGATCAACTTGCTTCTTGGAATGCTCTCTTAGATTTACAAAGCTTTTTGAAATGATTCCACTTTTTACATCTGTGGCATTGCTGACCAAAAGCTAAGGACTTTTCTCATTTAGGTTCGTGACTGCCTTCGTAAATATGACCGTTGACTATGAGGTTTACCATGGGTTTTGCTAAATCACCCCTCAGTTTTGCTGTATGTGCCCTGGGATTTATTGTGGGAGCCACACCCTTTGGCCTCTTAACCTCATGCTGCATACTATCAACATTCGTGCTGGACGAAGCTGCAAGCATGCTCTTCTCATTCATAAGCATATTCATGTGCTTTTCTGTAAGCTCATTTATCTGACACATCTCTATGGTTTTGCTTAAAGTTAAATCACTGTCTCAAAGCAAAATCTTTCTCACTACATCATTATTAACACCACACACAAGCCTGTCTTTTATCAACTCATCTCTCAGGTCACCAAATCTGCATGTTTTTGCCTTGCTTCTCAAGTCAGTTATATATGCTGCAAAAGTTTCACCAAGCTTTTGATCTCTTGGGTAAATATGTGCCTTTCCATTGTAATATTCATTTGAGGGTTGCACATTTCTCTAAATTTATGTAGGTCTCAGTGGCGGCCGGTGACTTCAAATCAAAGGGGGGGCTGCAGGAGACAGCTAAATGGGTGGTGTCAATGGGAAGGGGTGCGGCCAACTAGAAAGGGGAGGAGCTATGCTCAAAACCACAAAAACTAACTAAATATACTGCCCTGGGTGCCAAACCATCATTATGAGAGCCCAATCAAGACAAAATGAAGTGTAGAAGAATAAAAATATTTCAATGCATTGGCTGCATGACAGCTTACTTACTATCTAGATGGAAACAAAAAGGTTATGAGGCATGAAAAAATAAATTACTTTTTTAAATACATTAATGGAATGCCAGTCAAAATCAAGTATAAGAAAAACAAGCTGCTCTCAACTCAAACCACTTCTTGCACTGCAGTTCTAATTATAATTTATATTCAGCTTTATTAAAGTACCAAGTAACATGCTGAAAGTAGAAATCTCTGATGCCCCCACTTGTAAAAATGTTTCTTATCCAAAAAAAGACCTGCCTGTTGATGCTTACATGGTGGACTTACTCATTAAATGAAATCAGTCCCAAGACATGTAAGACCTGCTGCCTGACAACTATCTACTTGTTTCATGGGGAAAACATGATCAAAGTAAAAAATGAAAAGCAAACAAGAAATAAGCTCAATATACATTGATTAAAAGGATTACTGTACAGGTTATGGACCACACGATTGGCATTCTGTTTAGTTTATGGGTAAAGCCTGCAGAGATGACTGGAAGTCTCCAAGTGTAATGAGCTTCTTAAAATAATGTAATCCTGTCCTTTATTACAAATACTGTCATATGCATTTCAATACCCAAGACTTATACATTATCTAGTTAAGTATTCTCTACATGGCAACAACAGAAAGGTTTTCATTGTTGGCAGTTCTTTAACAGTATGCTTATTAAAGCTTACTTGCATCTTACAATCTCAGCCAAGCTTACCTGATGGTCATTAAAGTATTGCTACTTAAACACAGAGCAACAGGCACTTTGAGTAATAAGCATAAATCAACAGTACAAAAAATATGACTGAAACCAGACCATTCTGCAAAAATCAAGGACAGATGAAAAGCCACTCTAGTACTTGTGTCTACCTTGGATGGGGGGGATACACTGCACATTTACACTGCATAACTACTCCTTGCCTTGCTTCGACACATCCAGAGTCACTACATGGGGGAGTGGGGTGCATCAAGTATGTCACAATTTGAAATATCTCTGGCTGACTGTGATGGCCCTGACACATTTGTCATACCTCTCAACCTCAGAGCAAGAAATCTGGACAAAGCCATACACAGAAGTGAGACAAAGGCCCAAAAATAAGGACAATTTTTAAAATATTGCTCTTATAAACTTAGAATTTTCTGAAGGATATGAAATCTGAAACTCAAATGTCTCATTATTTTCTAACTTCAGTCTTTAATGATTTGTCACTAATTTGCCAAAAAAAACAAAATTTTATGAAAAATGGACCAAAAATGTGATGTAAAAATATAAAATAGCCACACAATACAGCTGGGAACCTGTCAAAGAAGGGACACTTTAATATTAGTACTGCTAACTTGAGCAGATGACAAAATAAAAAAATCTACATGCATTTCTGAAATAAAAGTAATCTATAACTCTTATCATTACAGTTATTTCTTAATTGTAAACCCTCCATGTTTTCTTCCAAAACTGCTATTTTGCGGAGGGATTATTAGGGGAAGAGCAATATTTTGAGCCAAATTCAGGGACCGTTGAGAGGTTTGGCTATGCCTAATTCTATAAAGCAATTTATTTGCATGTACCTCTCAACCTGTTAATGCAATAAATCTGGACAAAGCCAAATATATTGGGGGAGCATATAAACAGTACTAAAAATTGTTCTTGTATAAACTGAGACAGTTGATAGAACAACAGGTCTTACTTTAGAATGCATTTTTCTGAAGGTTATGAAGACTGAAAGTCAGTGTGTCATTATTTAGTGACTTAATTCCTAAATGATTTGCCAGAAAACCACAAGTTTTATGAGGAACAAACCAAAAATAAGAAGCAAAAAATCTATTCATTCTTTGAAAATCTGGACAGTTGGGAGGTATAGTTCAGCTGGGGCTGTCTTTAAGTTTGCCGCCCTTCCCTCTCACAAAATCATGGTCGAATGGTGCCTCCCCCTGCAGCCATTCCAATGATCCATTACTTGGCTATTTCACTCCATTTACCATAAACACTAATGTGCATACTGATTTACTTCTATGATGATTTGGACTTCATTTGAAAGTTTTATTTTGCATTTTACAGCACAAACACTAAGTCATCAGCTAAACAAACTTAGCATTACAACTTCTCTACCCTGGAAACTCACATTCATTGAAACAGCATTGAAACCCACATTCAAAGATAATACATTTTACCAGTGGCAGATAAATATTAATTCTGGGCTGTTTTCAAATCATAGGCCCCTTGCATATGAAACATACATGTGCTCTTTGATACACCTTCCTATTGTTTTGAACATTTTTCCAGTAAACAATGAAACAAAACGCATGCATCAATAATGACAAAACTGTCCAATTCAGAACATCTTTCCAGTAAACAATGAAACAGAATGCATGCACCCATAATGACAAAACTGCCCAGTTCAGAACATTTCCATCATAAGTCTACTCAAATTTCTACAGTCCACCATTATCAGTAAATATGCACAATTCTACAGTCCACCATTATCAGTAAATATGCACAATTTTACAGTCCACCATTATCAGTAAATATGCACACCATTATCAGTAAATATGCACAATCTCTGAAGAAGTAAAAAAGTCATCTAAATAATTCCACATTAAACAAATCTATTACATTAAAAATGATAAGCTAGTAATATTGCAATAGGAAATGGATGGCAAACTGATAACAGGCTCATAATTAACATCATAACTTTCTCAGTACAGCAACATTCACCCCTTGTGGGAATAGAACCAACAACCTTCTGCATCAAAAGCAAGTACACAACCTGTTGTGCTATTAACAATGCAAGCTGGCTTAGCATAAGCAGCACTAAACTTCTCCTCCCCTGCAGCTCTCAGCTCCTTGTAAAATCTACTCAATACTCAACTGCATCTCAATTTCGCAGCACAAGAAATCTGGAAAAAGCCAAATTTATTGGGGGGGGGGTCAAAAGGCCAAAAACCAAGGACACATTAAACATTGCTTGTATAATCTTGGAAAGTTGTTAGAATAAAATGCTGTGTTACCACCATACATTTTACTGCCAAGGTCCCTGTGCAAAAGAGTCAGAGCAACATACCACTATGCCAAATCAGCTGCTTTGTGAACGAAAAATGCTGTGTTACCACCATACATTTTACTACCAATGTCCCTGTGCAAAACAGTCAGAGCAACATACCACTATGCCAAATCAGCTGCTTTGTGAAAGAGGGGAAGACTGAAACTTAAATGGCTATCATTTAATGAATTCATTTCTCACCATAGCTGTCAACCTCTTAGCACAAAACACCTGGACAAACCCAGTAATGAGGGAATACAGCCCTCAAAACATATTCAGTGAATTCAGTTCTTGCCATTGCTGTCAACCTTAGCACAAAAAACCTGGACAAAGCCAATAACAGGGTAATACAGTCCCAAAAATAAGGACAGATTTCAAATATTCATCTTATAAACTTAGACAATTGCTAGAATAAAAGGTTGTGTTACTATGTATTTTCTGAAGAATATGAAGTCTGAAATTCAAATGCCTATCAATTTTACTTCTGACGGAATGGAACAAAAACAATTTTTAGCAGAGGCCCAGGGAGAAATACTGCAGACATGTCTTTGTAAAATGGCAGGACCCAGAGCAAATCCACACAAACATGAGATGCAGACTCCATACAGAAGGCACCCCAGCCAAGAATCAAACCAGAAAACCTATAGTTGTAAGGCAACAATGCTACCACTGCTCCATCAAATATGTAAGGAATTAAACATTCAGAAACCTGAAGTCTGAAATTCAAATGCTTGTCAATTTTATTTAACATTTGTTAATCAGGACAATCTGACTTGGAACAAAAAAACAATTTTCAGCAGAGGCCCAGGAAGAAATAATGCAGACATGTCTTTGTAAATAACATAGGAAGACACAAAAGCAAACCCACACAAACACAGGGAGAAGATGCAGACCCCACACAGAAGGCACCCCAGCAAAGAATCAAACCTGAGAACCTTCAGCTGTGAGGCAACAATGCTACCACTGCACCATCAAATATCAAGCATTGCAACATTTAGAAACCACAGATATTATGAGGAACAGATCAGATCAAATATGTGGCAAAAATCTGCAATTTTCTTTTATAAATGGTCATGGGTAGGGAATTCAGGTCCTTAACACCTGCATACAAGGTACAGGGTTCAAGCCTGGGTATCTCTACCCAAACCGCCATTTGTTCTCTCTAGCCACCAGTATATAGTAACTGGGGCATTACACACACACACACACGCACACACACACACACACACACACACACACACTGTAATGGGAAACCTCGATTATGGTGATGAGAGGTTTTAAGCTACGTGAGACAGGAGTGGGACAGGGGAGCCAAAGGTTCAATGGACTGCTGGAAAGGTTAGGTGCTTCAATTAGCATAGGCCAAAAATGTTCAGGCTAGGATGGGTCAAAAGCGTGTAGTCTGTAATTCCAGTTATCCAGCGGTGATTCACAGGGGTGTGCTGAGTCTGCATTCTGGCTCATCACCCTTGTGGAATTAATTGCGATTGCCAGATGTTGAGAGAACTAAGGAGGATAACAGGATATGTTGCAATAACAGAATATGGACATTTCTACTGGTACAATGTGAGTGCTGGGTGTGGGTAGGAGAACTGTCTTCAGCATATTATTTTTTTTTGGGACTTAAAGTAAGGATTTTGGTCAGATGTTTGTCTTCTGGAGCACTTTGTCTAACAGAGTGTGGTAAGGGTCTGTTAAATGTGCAGTCAGTGAGTTAGATCCAATGACACAGAGGTTAAGCCTTGAGAATGGAACAGATGAGCCAGGACTGAGTACTGGACTCTGCACCAGAGTGGGTGGCCATATAAAGTATGAGTGAATAACTGAATGCTGGCTGTCCTATTTTGGCAGGAAGGAAGAAATGGGATTTACCAATGGGAAGAGGGGCCTCTAATGAAATCCAAGAAGCTAATCCTAGGTGGATACATTTTTGGCCAGCATGGGTCATAGCGACATGTCCACATAGGAACATTTGGT
Source organism: Protopterus annectens (assembly GCF_019279795.1). NCBI lineage: Eukaryota > Metazoa > Chordata > Ceratodontiformes > Protopteridae > Protopterus > Protopterus annectens. Next base: position 717,613,490 of record NC_056743.1, on the reverse strand, counting down.
TTGACATTACAGACACTGTATGTTCTGCATGCAGGGCTAGTTTGTCAAAAAGATGTAGTGTGCAAGGAACAAAATCCAGACCAATTATTAATGGCAGCAAGACAACATCCAACTCCCATCTCACACCTCCTGGATATAAGATGAAGTACACACACACACACACACACACACACACACACACACACACACACACACACACACACACACACACACACACACACACACACACACACACCTTCCTTCAGTGACCTCCTACCAGCCCATGTAATCCAGCGATCAGCGACCTCCTACCAGCCAGCTCAAGTAATCCAGTGATCAGCGACCTCCTACCAGCCAGCCCAGGTAATCCATCAAATGAACACACCCGCCCGGTACTAAAATCCAGTGATCAACTCCTTCAGCGACCTCCTACCAGCCCAAGTAATCCACCGAATGAAATCCAGCGATCAGCGACCCCTGCAACTGAACAAACACATGAAGCAATCCACACACACCCTTTGCTCCTTCACTTACCAGCCCAGCTACCGAAGCAACCTGTTTCCATCCATGAAGCCCGCGCACCGTGCACTGAAAGTCTCGCAAGTCCCGCAAGAGCAGCTCAGTCCTCTCATTGGTTCTGACTGTGGCTAACGCAGTCTGGAGCTCCTCTGTGTGGTGCAGTTGTCACCGCACAGAATCCTGGTATCTCACAGCAATGATTGCTGGGTACCTGTTTATCCCTATCCAGACTGCTGGTAAGGCAATCTGGAGGAGGGGATCGGGGCTCATGAATTTTTTGTTTTACATTTTTTTTTTTTTTTTTAGGTGAGAGGGCTGTAGTCCGGGAGTCCGATAGGATGAACCGCCCCTGGTAGGTCTTCCTGTGTTTCAGTCTGTACCAGAATATGGGAGTCTTCCCCCTCCTCTGCATAAACAGCAGGTGCATAGACAAATGAATGTTCTGTCTCAACGGCTTCTGAACCAACTAATTTGATCAGAATAAATGCTTATGTACATGCGTCTTTATCAGAAAAAGCAGTATGTATGAAAATATGAATCTGCACCACGAACACTTGTAAAAACATTAGTTTGAATGGTGACCTAAATAACATCCTAGATTTAAAATAAAATATAGATAAAACAATTTTGTGATACATTATACATTATGTGATAATATAAAATAGTCAAAATTGTAAAAGCACAAAAATAAGTTTTATGTATGAAAATATCATATTCTTGCACAAACAATCTCCAGTTTTCAGCAAAATTATTAACAAACACAAGGGGACCAGGTCTGCGAAATCCCTCTGCCATGAAAAAAAAGTGTCAAACTCACTCCAGGTATTTATAATTATATTCAGCTGCACAACAGACTCTTTGAAATAACTGCACTCTTTGAAAAGACTGTACTGTAATACTGCACACGCTGCCAACACTTTGCACACTTTAGACACCTCAAATAGCTTTAGTTAATGTGAAAAAGTGGTAAATTGCAAAAAAATACAGTCATTTTTTCTTTTTCAAACAGTTTATATGATTCGGCTATTGTTTCAAATGTTTTCATAATTATTTTAAGTACTTTTATCAATATGTCACAATTTCGAACATTTTGTTTATTCAGTAATTCATTTTGAACGTTTTGAATTCTTCGCTTTATATTCATCAAGGGAAAAATCATTTAAATGAGTTTAAGTACCTGGAAATATTTTCTGACCTGTTTATGAGTTGTTTGCAAGTCGTTTGAGTGACTCCTGTATATTCCTCCATTTTGACTGTGCGCCTCATGGTTTTAAGAAGTTTTGACTTCATATCCCATTCTGACAGCATGCCACTCATCTTGTGTATTCAAATAAGACAATGAAGCTTGGGTGTTCATTCAAGATGTTTATTACACACAAAAAACATCTGGATGAATGACTGGAACATAAAACCTAAAAGAAGTAGCTAACTGGCTGACAGCTACATATATAATGCTTTCACTCCAGCTGTTGGCACTCTGCTTGCATGTGCTAAGTGCTTATATGCACATGCCCACGAACTATAGTGGCTTTAAAGGTACAACACATACACTATAATCTATACTCCCTGTGTTCGCTTGGGTTTCCTCAGGGTGCTCCGGTTTCCTCCCACATTCCCAAGACATGCTGCAGGTGGATTACACATTCTAAATTGGCCCTAAGTGTGAATGTGTGCATGTGTGTGCCTTCTGAGGAAGGCTGGGCGCTGGGCTGGCAATTTGACATCATAAAACTCTACTGCCACTTGTTCTGCAGACTGATGATCCACTGTGGTGATCCCTATCAGGCACAGCTGAAAGGACAAGAAGAAAACTAGTCTTTATAGCTGGAGAGTCACAAATAGTAATTAAACCAAATCAGCCAGCAGCACAAGACCTATAAAAACCTATCCCATTTTGTCTATTTTCAGCAACTAAAAATTGAAACCCAAAAATAATTTTAAATAAACATAACGAAAAGTTGTCAAGGCAAATGTTGGTTGATCATAGATCCACCAGAAGAGTCCTGCTTGGTGCAGTGGTTTGGGGCATCGGGTGTTAAACCGATGAGTTATGAGTTTGATTCCAATTGATGGTGGTTTGGAGAGTCAATGCCTTTTATTTTATGGCAAGGTAAGGATATGATCTCTAGCAGGTTAGAATTCTCCAAGTGTTAGGTGACATTTTAGTGGGTGAGTGTCCCACAGTACCAGGGCAGGGCTGGAGTCTGGTTTCCATTAGCTTTTACCTCCTTGTAGTGCGAAAAAATGAAATAAATTTTGTTCCAGACTAATTCTAATGATCTATTATGAATGTTATGTGCTATGAGTTGTGCCAACATTATGTTGTAAATTTTTATCCAAATTGCCACTTCAAAGTCTCTGTTACCTCGTAAAATCTGATTACTATCTATACTATATAGGGCCACTGGTAGTTTTCCTTCACTCTTTAGGGGGCAATATCACCCATGTTGAGAACCACTGGTTTAAGCAAAAGTAACTGAAAAGTAATACACATTTAAGTTACTAGTTACTAAAAAAGTAATATATTACTATTATTAGTTACTATTTTGAAAAAGTAATTAGTTATATTGCTAGTTACTAAAAATTGTAATATATTACCATAATATATTACATATTGTAATATATTACTCCCATCACTGGTTTTCACTAACCATCTCTATACTCACTTCTAATTTCTCCAACCCCACTTGCAGAGTTCTTTAACTATGCTCTAAATTGTTCTCCTGTTTAAACACTTGTTAACTCTTCTTACAACACTTATTTTAATTGCATTATTTCTCAAAGCAGTACTGTGCATATATCATTTGTAAAATTTAAAATTCAGAACTATTAGTATATGTATAATTTTTGTTCTATGGAGCCTTTCTCCCCGGGGCCTCTGCTGAAAAAGGGCGCAAGCTCAGACGGACTAACAAAGTTAACAAATGTCAAATAAATAAGTAAATAAATAAACAATAAATAAAGAGAAATGCACACAGCATCACAGAATACTCTATGGCCAGTTTGGATGGTGAGAGGACACCGATTCCCTAGTTTTACTTCCTGATAACCGTAGGTTTGAGCAAAATTCTGCCGATGATGCAATAGCGAGGGGTCTGGGCAAGTAACCCCATATCTTTCCTACAGGATGCTACTGAAGGCTTTTCTTTTTAACCCCATCACTCTAGGTCGCACTCATTCACTGATACAGTTATGATTGTTACAAAGGCAATATGGGAGAATCTGGCTATAGTCAGCCCCATTCCAAAAAAGTTAAAGTAGGTTCTGTACACTCATATAGGTTAGAGTTTCTGATTGTAGACTCCTAAACCAGATATGCTGGTGCTGACAGTTCCTCCATGAACGGCTCCAGAACCTCAGTAGTCTGTTTTGGATCTCCCATATAAGAATTCCAGTGTGGTTGACCACTTGAGGCAACTCATATATGTGTTCTTCACTTTTTTTTTTTAGTGTACTTAACTATTTGACCCACAAGGTGGTGTTTTCTTAAGAAGCATCTTATGAAATGCTTCAGGCCATAGAACAGTTGCCTGATAGACCTATAAAAAAGATCAGAGCCTGTAATGGTCTGTGTCATGTTTAACCTTGATGTATGTCACCTATAGAACTATTCAAAGTTCTGTCAGGGCCATGGATATAGCAGAGCTGATCACTTGCTTTTGACTGTGCAGATTAATGAACATCTGTAAAACTGATCTTCATTAATGCTGTATTTAAAGGATGAGTTTTGTTTAGAATCATACTGAAGTTACACGTGGAGAATATTGACAATAATGGCAAGACCCTCATCACTGTTGATGTAAAATGTCTGCCTTCTCAAATAATGCTTTGTGAAACACAGATGAGCCCATGTCAGATGTTGTTCAGATGTTGACAACAACAGAAAAAACAGCAGTGTGGGAGAAACCTAATAATCATGGCAGTTTGCAGTGGTCATGGGTCCAATGGCAAGGGATTACTGTGCAGCTGTATTCTACCTATGGGTGATCAGCATCCACCATGAGGCCCTTACTGGTTGGTCCCTCTGGATAAACTTGTGGGTAATTTATTTCTTCATCTAGCAATGTGAAAAGCAAAAACCCATGGATAGTTGTATGTGCAAGGGGATGATTATATCCATGGTTTAAAACGCCTTTTCTTTCTTTCCCGCTGTCTCTGTCTTTTCACCTGCTGAATTTCCCCTATCAGAAGAAAGTGTTGTAAGCAGAAGTCCCACTCTCCTTAAACTAGAGTCACTCACAATGCCTCACTAGATCAAAATTCCTTTTTTAGTGCCAAAATAGACAAATGAGCTCGGGCCAATTTTTTTTTTAATTAAACAAGAAACATCTTTATTAAATTATCACTTATGACATGAGCAATCCTATATTTATATAAATGAAAACAAATCATATTGACATAATTTTAGTTGCAGATGTTATACATCACTTATAATCTATCTAGTCACTCTCAGTCAAACATTACATAGCTCATTCAAATCCTGTCTTCTTTTAAACATCATTCCTCGTTTGCATGTATTGCTCCCACAATTTCCATTTTTTTATGTAATTTGCTCCTAGTCTTCTCAAAAGATCCAACTTCCAGTTGTTTATCTCTGTAACTATATTCACTACTTTTAGTACATTTGGTTTAGATTTTGATTTCCATTTCCTCATAATTGCTGTTTTGGCAGCCACCGTTATTAGGCTCAGCAAGGCCTTACTATGTCTAGGCAAATCTAATTATTTATCTTAGCTCAGAAAATCATTTCCTTAGCTGTACCAATTTGCTCACCCAGTATTTCTGATAGAAAAGTCTGCAGGGAATTTTAAAGTCTGCCAACTCATTACACTCCCAGAAAATGTGTAACCAATTACTTCTTTCTTCCCCATCACACCTCCAACATTTGCTATCTACCTGAGGAAAAATTCTTTGGAGTTCATTTAGGGTATAAAAATATCTATGTAAAAACATCCAAGCAAAGATCCTAAATCCTCTAGACTGTTGCATATTTGGGAGATATACACATATATACCCTCATTGTTTCTTTGTGAATTGCTTATCCAATCTCTCTTCCCAATCCTTTTTAACCTCCACTAAGTGATTCCTATAGTTATCATGTAATATTTTATATGCTCTATTAATTATTCCATTTTTAACATCAGCTTCTGTTCTAGATTCTACTAACAACCCTAATAGTGCTACTCTTTTACTTAGGATCCCCCTATTTCTTTCTCTTTACCTATACTCTGATATCAATTCTTCATAGGGAAAGCAATCTCTAGCCTGCAGTCCAAAGAAATTCTTGGCCTTTTCCCATTCTATTACCTTTCCCTCTAATTATTTGTTCCCAATACCTTATTAACCCTGAGTACCATCACAGGGCGCATCTAAGGTTACATCCGTGTACTCCCTGAGGCGGTAGCTATCCTTGTACTTTACATCTGAGTGTCATCTGGCAGTGCGACTATGTTCACAAGCACAGCTTAACTCCACTGCTGAAAACTAAATTGAAAAGGTACCTGAACTTTGTAAACTACCTTCTCAACTTTATTTTCACAGTGGTGTTACTATAGTTTACACAGGATTTTTTAAAGAAAATTGGCTTTCTGTGGCTATTTCTTACAGCTAGCCAATTTTCTTTGCATTGCAATTTAATTTTGTGGCATGTTCAAGGTGATGAGGGCACACTGTATTTCCTTCTTTGTCTGAATTAAACCCCCCCCCCCAAAAAAAAAACTATAAAAGATCTTAATTTTACTTACTGGTGTTACAAATTAATCAAAAACTTTAGCCTGCATTGTTTCACTGGCCCTGGATGTCATGCAAGCATTGATAGCCAGTCATATTCATGCAGTCTTGGCTGCCTCACAGCCAACATGGGGCAGTTACCACTGGGACACCAGCATACCTCTCAACCATACAGATTTTTATATAATGGTTAGGTTATTTCCCCTTTATAAGTAAAAATAAAAACTGTAATAGGAACGGAGTGAAACAGGTAGTCTTCTCAAGTTAAAATACGTATTTATTCACAAATGAGCGCTTTCGTTTACAAAGCTTCTTCAGATCAATTTAACAGACACTTTGAAAATCAACTATATATATACAGATTCAAATTATTCAGACCAATCACGTAACCCTCTCAATTAATCCAGTTAAAGATACATCCTATATGTTTAACTTCAAACTACTTGAGACTAACTATAACTACACCTAGAATATATATATATTTTATGAAAAAAGCTTATGTTACCTAAAAATATGAAAATATAAACATATATATTATGTAAGAATATAAAAAAATCAATATTAATCATTCTTAATGATGTACTTAAAAAGTAAAAGCCATATACTCAGAAATAAAACATATACTCAGAATGAAGTGAATATATATAAAACATATTAAAAATATATATATATGTATATAAATATAAGACATTTTATATATAAAAATAACAATGTAATATATTTGGGGTTACTAAAAATTGTCATATATGAACCAAATGGACTCCTTATAGGGAAGTATATTAATTTCTACCTAATATTCCGATGTTTCCTCAGTAGGCTTAATAGATGCCCTTACCTCTATCCGCTCTTAACTTAATAATCCAGTTATTCTCCCTATATTCAGTATAATTCCTAATATCTCCTTCACGAATGCTGGGGGATATAATTTCTAGGGCGCTGAATGTGAACCTATGACTATCATCATAATGCATAACATGTTTAGCTAAAGCGTTATGTACTGAATTTCTTCTAATATGATAGGCATGCTCATGTATCCTATCTCTGAAAGGCCTATTCGTTTTACCAACATAAAATGAACTACAACTCTGACATACAGCTAAATAAACTAGATTGGGGGTCATACAATTAGCTGTTGCTGATATTACGAATTGTCTCTGTAAGTCTGGATGAAAAAACAGGCTATTAGTGTCTACATACATACAAAATTAAACCCCTCAGAGGCTGTTTTTTCGGAGGAACGGAATAATCTGAAATAAAAATTTTTGAATAGAGGTTACAAGGAACATGATGTAAGTGAGCATTTGAGTGAAGATCCTATACGACGTAAAGACACAGTAGCACCTTATTTTGGTCCTGCTGTATCTGGTAGACAAATGAAAACCTCTACTGTGCATCCTTTGGTTAAAGTTCTAGCATTTTACACCTCTGACAGCAGAGAAATCAGGGATATTGTTTGTAAGAACTGGTCAATTTTACAAGTAGATGATGATATTAAAAGGATTGTTGGTGAGCAACCACGTTTCCTATATAGGAATAAGAAGAGTCTCAAGAGAATGCTTTGTTATCCACATAACAGTAAGGAAGATCTGCATGAAGGATGTACTAAGCCATGTGGACAGTGTAATTTTTGTATGTATATAGACACTAATAGCCTGTTTTTTTGGATTTTATGGATTAGAATTTTTGGATGTGAGCTGGCAATATGAGACTAGATAAAATGCGATGTGAAAGAAACTGATAATGATGAAGACAAGAAAAATAATCTGAAATACAGACTTTGAAGGAGAAACAGGAGATTACTAACTGGTGTCTATTATAAAGAGGCCACTAAATGGTGGAAAGAAGAATGAAAACCTCAAAATCAGAATTACTAGACAGATAAAGATATCCCATTTGAAAGTAGTACTGCAACAGTGATCAGTAGGACATCAAATGTTAGAATACAGTTGCATAAAAAGTTACGATATCTGTTCTTTTACTTGTGACATAGAATTACCTTTTTTGTCTTTACTGATGTCAGTCCGAGATACCCCACAAGTCAGCAGGCATTTAGACATAAGTGCACAAGTAGTAGTTTTGTTGTGATTTTGCAATACAAACCTGGTCATTACCAGCATGGGCAACCACACCAGAGGTCAGTTCCTAGTTGGTCAGATCCGACCACAAGCAAATCACCCTAGACATCCACATCCACCCACACCCCCCCATTAGGGAAACCACTGTAAAAAATTTTCTCCAAAGCCAACTTCATGCTTTTTAAGACAGAAGTGGCAAACTTCACGACACCCATGCTGACAGACAATAGAGATACGACTGCTGAATCCTATACAATTGCACTTTATAAGCACTTACACAAGTGTATGGATCATGCAATCCCTAACAGAACCAAAATGCTATCCTCCAAAAAAAGGAAGCCAATCTGGTGGTCCCCTGCTATAAACAAACTGTACAACAGAAGAAAGAAACTATTGCAAAAAAGAGTAAAATCCCATGATTGGAGGAACTCCGTGGTCAGCCTCAGTAAGAAGCTGAGATCCCTCATAAAATCCTCCAAAGCTAGTTATGAAAACAAAATCGCCACTGACTCTAAAGACAACCACAAAGCATTCTATAGCTATGTCAAGAATCTCTATGACAACACTCAGATCTGCTCTGAGTTACAGCACAATGGCACTAAATATATAGAACCAACTGATATTGCCAACATCCTGGCAGATAGGTTCAGTGCTAACTTTACCCCTCTCTCATCCCCTAAAGGGCCCATCTCTATACCGGAAGAATGCAAAGTACCTATAATCATGGCTGCACAGGTAAAAAAAACGCACTCTCCAAAGCCATGAACACAGCATCCATGGGACCTGACAACATCACAGGCTGCGTTCTACATGAACTACAGAATGAACTGGCACCCCACCTAAGTACCATGTTCAATCATAGCCTCACATCAGGCTTTGCACCCACTGAATGGAGCACAGCAACGGTTATCCCACTCCACAAAGGGGGAGCCACCACTGACCCCTAGAACTACCGCTCCATTAGCCTGATGAACCTGGTCTGCAAGGCTATGGAGCGTATCATCATGGAACTTATAAACAATTATATTGGTAATCTCCAAAATCTGGACCCTACCCAGTTCGGGTTTGTAAAAGGCAGATCATGTCTCCTAAACCTGATAGACTTCTTTGAAACAGTCACCAAAGCCGTAGATGAGGGTAAGGTAGTTCACACAGCCTATCTAGATCTCACCAAGGCTTTTGACACCATCCCCTACTCTGGAATTATAGACAAACTCACTAAACTAGGTATAAATCCCTATGTCACAAGATGGGTTGCCAACTGGCTCACTGACAGAACCCACACTGTGAAAGTAGCAGACTCTAAATCTAACTTCAGACCAGTGACAAGTGGAGTACCACAGGGTCCAGTCCTAGGTCCTCTCCTGTTTGGTATCTACTTCTCTGAAGTACAGGCTAACACAGAAGGTCTTTGGCTAACAAAGTTTGCAGATGACTGCAAACTAGGAGCCATAATCAAAACTCCTAACGATGTGGACATCCTACAAAAGGGCCTCACTGAGACAGATGCCTGGTGTCAAAGCCATGGCCTCAAGCTCAATGCCAAAAAGTGCATTGTCATCCCTTTTGGTAAAAATTCTGTACCCATGAACTACCACATAGGTGGTAGTATACTTAACACCAAAAGTGTGATGAGACCTTGGGACCCAGGTGGATAGTAGTCTCTCTTTTGATAATCACATCGCCACAGTAGTCAGGAAATCCTTCTACGTGGCACACCTCATCACAAAAGGTTTCTCATCCAGGAAAAAAGAGGTTATTGTTCCCCTCTACTCATCACTCATTAGACCCATTATAGAGTACAACCCCCCTTTTGGTATGTACCTCACAAGAAATCTACAACAACTGGAAAGGCCACAAAAATACCTCACAAAAAGGATTACCGGCCTCAAACAGATGCCCTACGCAGACCGTCTCAAAAACCTCCAGGTTTACTGTGTAGCATATTGCCTACTCAGAGACGATCTCTGCCTAACATACAAAGCTATGTCAAACTCAGAGCTGTTGGACATGCTCCACATAAAGAAATCCCAATCCCTCTGAGCTTACATGCTCTAGGGTTGTAAACCTTGTCACCACAATAAACAGAACATGGTGGAGGGATAGATTCCTGTCCCAGAGACTTCCCATACTCTGGAACAAATTACCTATCTATATATCAAACAAAGCTCCTCATTAGCACTCTTCCAAGAAAAATCTTGATGATTGGATGGGAGATAGGAAATTCACCCTGAGGATCACTTCTGTGGCTCTGCTCGACAGGGGCACAGGAAAATAATTTTCTTACGTGGCTAGGCTTATATAGGCCCTAGGGCCAATAGCCTAGCATCTACCTATGAACCTATGATTCAGAAAGCAGTTGCCTCCAACATTCTGCTGCTTTTGCATCATCCTCTCACTGTCTGTCCTTCCTTTTCAGGATAACCACTTCACTCTAGTATTTGATCATGTTCAGGCATTCATATCTTTGTGTTTCCTCTGGTCTGCATTTTATATAAATTCTAAATTTATAAGTTTCCTTCCATACCACATATTTTTGAGTGGGGGTGATTGGCTTTGTTATTTGTGTGGACAGTTCAGATGAGAACAAACTTTGCAGTAATGCTGGCTGTGATCAGCCAGATACTTTGGGCACTATTTTTACTCTATTTGTGTGTACATTTCATGTGAAAGGGATGACTCAAGAATTTAATTTTTTTTTACTGCTTTTACAATATCACTGGCACTGCTCAGCCAGATACGTTGGAAAATTTCTGACTTTGTCATTTACAAGTCTGATTCTAATCAGAGAGGTCACTCAGTGAGATAAATGTCATCACTATTTTTAAAGTAATTCTGACATGGATCAACCGAAACTGTTGGTCAAAACTTCTGGCTCTGGTACAGTTTAAGTGAGAGGAAGGGCTCAGTAATATAAATGTTAAATACATTTTATTACTTCTTTTACACAAACTCTGTTTGTAGGGCTGTATTTCTGACTTTTTGTATTTGTGTGTACAGTTTAGATGAGAGGAAGGGCTCAGTAATTTGTAAGTGTTGTGCTACTTTTATTGAATTACTCAGGTGTTTTTCTTACAGATGGCAATGACTCGGTCTTACATTACACCTGCACCAGGAATGTAATGAATGTCTACTCAACAGGCTATGTACAGCAATTATCACCTTTGCTGAGCATGCAGAACCTTGCAGTAATGAAATGCAAGTCATTATTACATTATTAATTTACAATATGTGCAGTTACAGTATAACACTGAGTCATTATCACTTGTCAGGTAAAACTCTCAGCAGCTGTCACTGTTATTCACATTACTAAATCTCATTTTCACTTTGATGAATGCATATGCCAGATTTTGGTTTCTGTCAATGTGGAGCCATGCTGATATATTTTCATATTTTGGTGAATAGCTTTGCTAGGGAACATGTCAACATGCTAAGTCAGGTCTCATTTTGAAGGCAGTATTAGTACTTACAAAATGGTAAAAGTATTGTATCTGTATACTGCACACATGTACAGAGATCACAGGTTGTTTATGACTCAGGTTATTAAAATTCTGATTTTTTGCATATTTTGGCAAATAACTGCCATAGGCAATATGACAACATGCTGAATAAGACCTACTTTTTGAAGGTGGTATTATTACTTACAAGATGGTAAAAGAACTGTATCTGTGTGCTGTACACAAGTACAGATATCATTATTTATGACTTGGATTATGAAAATTATGACATTTTTTCATATTTTGGTAATTAACTCTGCTAGCAAAGATGACAAGGTAATGAGTGAGGTATCCTTTTGAAACCATTATCAAATTGTACAACGTCATGTAATAATATGAATCCCAGTTTGCTTGTAGGAATATGAAAATTAATATATTTACCATATTTCTGTGAATATGTGTGCAAGGAAGTAAATTGAGGTCAGGGGTGAAGTGTAATATTCACAGCAGAACAAAAAACATCAATTTCTGCTAAAAAATCATGCTCATCTATGACAAGGACAGAGATCAAATATGCAGCTTATTTGTCACATTATGGAAATTAGGATATTTCTCATTATTATGCCCATATTTTTGCAAGGGAGCATGGTGACAATACACATAATGGATCATTTTGAAGGGGATATTGAGCCACACAACTTGTACACTGATATGTAGCCTTTTTCTGTTACAGGTGATGAGATATTATGCTTTGTTTAATTGTCAGATTATTAGAAATATATTAATCATATTTCTGTGAATATCTCAGTAAAGGAGCATCACACACTAATGGTTAAGGTGTCATTTTAATGCTGACATTCACACAAACAAATTACTTGCAAATTGCAGGGGTGTACATGGTACATTCACCAAGATATTATGATTTGTTTTTCCAAATAAGTAAAAGCTGTGTATAACATCAGCATTCCTTGGCAAATATTTCATAATTACTTAGATGCACACTATCAACATTTACAACATTGGAAAGATCAGTATCCACTGAACAACGTTCACATTTACATTTTTAGTCTAGCACTTATGGTTATTTTCTGTATGGTATTACAAATGGACTATCTGAAAAAGAGCTCAGGCTGCACTGTTGTTCCTATGGTGGAAGTAAGCAGTCAGCATTTCCTGAGCTGCTCCGGAGTGAATGATATACCTTGGTTCTTTTGCCAGTTTTCTCCAATAAATTCCCTCTCCTTCTTGCCTATTGTCTGTATCCTTAATTGTAGTCATTCCTATTGGCAGACTCTCCTTTTTCCATTCCAGTGTTGACTTAGCTTTCTGCTCCTTTATGAATGTAATATTCTGGAGGGTTATTGTTACTATCCTTAAGGATCTGCATCCAAAATACCAGTCTCTCGAACCCCCTCCCCATTTCATCATCATCTATTTTCACTTTGAATTACAGGTTTCTGGTTGTGCTGTGTACAGGGGCCTTAACCATGTAGCTCTGAAATACCCATTCAAATTGGGAAATCCCAGACCTCCTTGTTCTATTGGAAGAATCAGCTTATCCCACTTGACTCTTGCCATGTTCCCCTCTCAGATAAAATCCTTCATCTCTTTATTAATTAATATCCATACCTTCTCTGGTTGATTAAAAATATGCCTGACTTGTATATAAAACAAAAGGGGCTAAAACATTTTAACTGCTTATATCTTGCTATCCATATCCATAAAACAGAGCTTCTAACTTCTCAGTTTTTGTATTATCTTTTGTGTAGTCTCTTCTCACATATCCTTAGCCACCTCACCAGGATACTTTTTAATCCATACTCCTAAGTACTTAATTTTATCATGTCCCCATAAATACGGATATATCTGAACCAATTCATGTGTGGGTATATAATTTACAGTTTACAGCTATTGCCTTTGTTTTACCTTCACTCATTTTGTATCCCAAAAAGATCTGCAGTTGTCTCAAAATGTTCCACAGCACTGAAATGATGTTTTCTGGTTTTATCGGGTATAAAATAATATCATCTGGAAATAGAGCCAGCTTTTCTTGACTACCATACCAATTATATCCTTGAATTTCTGAGTCCCTTATTTTCTTTGCCAGTGGCTCTAAATATATTTCAAATAACAAGGGGAGAAAGGATACCCCCTGCTTGATTCCTCTGTTCAAATAGAAATTAACAGAGGAACTCACCTACTTTTGCCTCCGACCCCTCATATAGCCTTTTAACCAACCTTATAATTTTGAGCTCAGGCCAATAACCTAAGCACATTCATAATCAAAGAAACATTCCAAATGCTCTCTGTGCAAACAGTCCTTCCATGCTTAGCAGATGGCAATTGCATGTGCCCTTTGGATCTCCACAACACTTACCACTACTTAAAACTGCAAAACAGTCCAGAAATTTTCTGTATTTCAGAGTCAGTGCCAGGCATTATCAGTTTCAGTCTGTACTATTTGGTCTCATCTTAGCTCCCAACATGTTTGCCAAGTGTATGTCAGTAGGCATAGTGCATTTGCATTTACAAAGTGCCAAAGCATTACCATATTTGGACTATTGAAACTTTGATTCATCCATAAATCATTTAATGTCAGTGACATAGTCTCTAAACAGATTGTTTCATTTTGAAAGAATAACACTGAATTTACCAAAATCCCTACTACAACATTTCCAGTTACTAGTGTTTCTAGGTTGCAGCCTGGGCACAAAGCAATGCAGAACAAAACATCCATGGACAGAGTTCAGAATCTTCAAACAAAGTTTTTTGTTTTTTTGTTAGAGTTAGGGTATTCTCAGTAAATTCACTATAGTACATTTAGGTAGATAAGGCCTGAAATATGGAGTCAGACATGTATGCATTCAGTTTCAGAGAAAGACAGTTTATTTGAAAGGAAAGATAAGCATAAAGTGTGTAGAAAATACAGAAATACAGAATGTTCTTTTCTCAAGGGAAAGATACAATCTTGCTAGCTACAGAATGTTCCTTAATGGAATGTTAGATTAAGACCAGGCCTGGAAACCAAGGAAACTAAGGCTAAGAGGGCATGTAAAGCATTACAGTGGTTTGGTATTATTAAAATGTACTTCAGATACAGTTAGGGAAGTCAGTCAGTTAGTTCATTCAACCTGTCATTACAGAGAAGATTAAGCTACAATACAGCCACTCAAGCTTGAGTACAGAAGACAGGTCAAATAGTTTAATAGTTTACGTTTTCAGGACAATCAAAATATGACGTGCAGTAACTTTGGATACTGTTTATCAGCACTGTTAATGAAGACAGTATTTGAATATTGTGAACATCAAATAAAGCCTTGAATGAACTGCAGTGTTTGGAGAATTCATTCTGAAAAGTACACAAGACTTGGCCCATAAAGGAGAAACTGGCACCTGTTCAGCATGAGTTTGGGTAATTAACAGACAAAGACTTTCGTTTCAGTCTCATTTCAGTTGTTTCCAGTTAATTCCAGTACAGTACAGTCTTATCGGTTCTTACATTCTTCTCCTATTCTCTTCATCCACAGTGTACATTTGTGCCAAGGTGCTGGATCTCATGGTGGCATATATACCTGTGATTCCTCATGTGATATTTTATATCAAAGATCCAAGTAGACTCTTAGGTATAACAGTCTTAGAACATGGATTCTCTGGCATGCCACATCCATATTTTTTGGCTTACAAGCACTTTTTATCATGACGGATGGACAACAATAATGTTTCATTCACCAATTCCTTTCAAGTTTCTCCTTCCATAGTAACAGTCAAACAGGTATATCTGCAGTGGGATGGAAGGAAAGTGCAATGGGCTATCATCCAATCTTTTGCTTCATATCAGTTTGCTGGAAATTATAGCAATTGTATTCACCATCCAAGCATTCCAGGACTGTCTTCCCATAGAAGGTTTAGGTAGCAGATGGATAACATGGCAGACACATGGCATATCTACGAGCAAGTTGGAGCTCACTCCTACCCTTGTGGTGAGTGATGTCAAGTGACCTCTTTCTTGTTGTCACCCTTATTGCTAGGGAGTCCAATTCCTTGGCAGACGTGCTCATCAAGTGTTAAGGCTTCCTAACGATTGTCCCCTAAGTTCCCCGCTGTCATGGTCAGTCTTCCAAAAATTGGGGAAGCACTGCTGCACTCTATCTATATCCCTGATCACTATCAAGTACACAGATTTCTTAATTTCATAATTGGGGAAACTGCCCACAGATGCTGTAGCCAAGTGTTCATGTACACTCCTCCTAACTTTTCTAATATTTCTTTTGAGGAAAAAAATCATCCAAAAGACCTAAATCCACACAGTCAAGGTCATCCTCTTAAGTACATTTTAGTCCTAGTTATGATTACCACGTTTTCTGCCACATCTGTTGAAGAAACCTCTGTTTTGAGGCCAACTAAAATTGTTGTCTCTACCACTGGGGTAAGGCCTACCAAGACTTTTATGCCCTGGAGCTCATTACTTAGCTTCTCCAATTCCAGTAGCTGCTACTCTCCCTTTCTTTTTCATGTAAGGGTGGTCAACATGCTCTCCTTTTTCTAAATGTCTGGTATAAGGTACACTTGCAGGCGAAGAATGGCACATTCCTCACTGTGAAGGATCTAAAGTCCTTTTTGCTCCTATTCACACAGTATTTGAGTATCTAGCCAATACTACTGATTTGAGTTATTGCTCTGTTAAAGCTCATTTGATGAAAATCACCAACTTTTACCAATAACTTGATTATGTTTAACTTTTTTTTAAAGTTTCCAGAATGGTTTAAAGGGGAATTTCCTTGTTGAGATATCTGCTGTAATATTTATTACCTCATTGTGACTTGTGCTCCACTTTCACAAAGTTGATACATGCTCTCTTTCAGTCATCTGCTGCCATATATTTGAAATGTGATTCCTGGAACTTTTCTTGGTAGTTATTAGTTTAGCTAGAAAGATTTCTAAACTCCATGCTTTTTTGCTGACTGACATTATCATATCTTTACAAAGACATAATTTCTTCAATGAACAATCCTACTTTTATTCCAAAAGAAGAAATGGAATCATATTTAACTCAATACATACCTCTGCCTGCTTTTAATTTCTAGGCTACTTTCACCATGGGGATTATTTGCTGCACTGCATAGATGCTCATTTCCAAATGAGATATTATAAGGACAGAATCAAGTCTATATGTACAGATGCCCTTTTCTAATTAGGCTTTGAGTCATAAGGTCTACACAATTACCCTTCCCAGATAACTGAGTATATAAAGCTTTGCTATACCAAAATAACATTCTCTTGTCTGCTGAGTCCAACGTTTACTCTGTCAGGGCTATAGCTACCTCAGTAGCCTTTTACAGAAATGCAAATTTTGATGATATTTGTACAACAGCTACATGGTCATCCCTGAATATCTTTGCAGAACTTTAGAAACTGGATTTTATTTCCAGATCCAGGGTCAGGTCTGCTTTTGGGACTATTGTTTTCAAGAGTCCACTGTATAGGAAGTGCATGGGACTCTCAGCTATGAGTTACAGGGGATGGACCCACTCTTATCAAGATGAAAAGTTATACATTTACCATAATGATAGAGCTAACATCGTCTTCTGTCTTGAATGAGATGATCGGTTGTGTCATATATAATTTTACTTTAGAATGGCTAACTGCAGATCAGGTAAGGCAAAACAATGTGGTGTATTATGAGATTTCGGAGGTAACTTGGAAAAGTTTTACTTTCTGAGCCAACAGTGCTAATGCAGGCAGCTTTAGCCATATGAGTTATTTATTTATTTAATTATTTGAGTTTAAATTTGTTGAGTAGCATAGGGCTCTGATCTGAATGGACCAGTTTCAGCCTAGAGAAAAATGCAGCAGTACTGCCAAGCAGGCTGCATAGTACAATGAAGTAAAGTTAGTATCAAAAGAACAGTATGAAATTGGGTATTTTAATACATCTCAGTCTTGAGTATCTCATCAAATATTTAACATTCACAATTGCGAATGTTCAAAAAGCAGTGACTATGGAGTGAATCTAAAGTGATCAAAAATGCAAAAAGTAAGCCCTCCCACAGCATTCCCTGCTAATTTTATATATATACATATATACATATATATATATATATATATATATATATATATATATATATATATATATATATATATATATATATATATATATATATATATATATATATGGATTCCATACATTTGGTCGAATTACACTTAGTCGAAAATGATTCTAGGCATTTCAATTCACTGAAAGCTCACTTGATTGAAAGCTCACTTGGTCGAAGTTCATTGGGTCGAAAATGGGATATAGCCCTTGCCCCACTGCAGTGCAACCCTGGAGTGAGAATATTAAATAAGGGGGCGCATGGGGCACAGCCCCCCACATTGGGGGTGGGGTGGGGGCATAGGTCCCCACATTATGCCAATAGTTTTTACTGAAGATATATATATATATATATATATATCAATGCATTTCTAATGGATATACCTTCTTATAATAGTGAATACATTAAAATTATGTGGGGGGCTACGCCCCCCCACACCCCCATTGTGGTGGCTGTGCCCCCTCCTATTTAATATTCTCACTCCAAGGTTGCACTGCAGTGGGGCAGGGGCTATATTCCATTTTCGACCAAATGAAATTCGACCAAGTGAGCTTTCAGTCAAGTGAGCTTTCAGTGAAGTGCAATGCCTGGTATCATTTTCGACTAAGTGTAATTCGACCAAATGTATGGAATCCATATAAAGATATATATATATATATATATATATATATATATATATATCTGTATATGTATATATACACACTCATTCTGAGATCGCATAACAATGGTTTAAGGGCAAATTCCCCCAACCACACTGCACCAAGATCCCACCATACAAAAGGTTGCTAGCAAAAACTCTATTTGAATGAATGTTCGCTCTTTTTTTTTTTTTTTTTTTACAGAATGCAAACGTGTTCACTGATATGAGTGTTCACTCTTTCAAATGGTAACCTTCGGTATCATACATAAAGTATATTTAGCTACAATTTACAGTGTTTTAAAAATACAGGTATACTGCATAATCACATAGGCCCAATATGTACAGAAAAAATATTAAGGGTGGAAGGAATAAATCGGCAAGAGAGAGGTTATAGTGTGTGTAGGAACTGAAAGGTAAAGAACATGGTTAAATAGTTAAAGTATGCAAGAATATAGAGATCTGTGACAGTGAATTGGAAGATGGCATTATGTTGTTTGTCCTGTTTGAATACATTTACATGTTGATAGAGTGAATAACTGTGACTTCAGTTTAGTTCTGAATATTTTTGAATGCAGTGCAGAGAAGCTGTGCATAGTGCACTGAAGTCTGGATGCTGATTTTTGAATAGAGACACATTGTGGTCTTGTTTTTTTGAGGCAGCAGCTGTAGGTGGTAGGCCACAATCAAGCTGTGACAGAAGGATACCTTTGCTAATGACTGATCTGGCAATATAGGATAGAAAGTGGGACCTTTGTCTTGCCCTGAATAGGGGGTAATTTCTTTTTATTCTTGTTTTCCCCAGCTGGATATGTGAAAGGTGTGTATAGCTAGATTCCTAGGTATTTAAAAAATGTAACATTTTCAGTGTGTGTATTGTCCTGGTATCTGATATGTAAGAGACTGGTACGTTTGTTGAGTTTAATTTTGTGCCAAAACTCATGATCTTGGATTTTGAAGCCTTAAGAAATATTTTTTATTCAAAGTCATGGATGAGTTATACTTGAGGTAACCACTCCTTTTGATCTAGCAGTTTGGTACTCATGACATTTTCATTTGCCACTTTTAATATGCAGACAGATAATATTTTTTTGCAGCTTACAAATGATAAATTTGTACACTAATTAGGAAGTTATCCTTTGGAACTGAATTCTTAATTGATAATGGTATTATTTACATGTTAGTACCATAAGGTGAGTATTTATTAATTTAGTATTTTTTCAACAGTGTAAGTATGTTAAAATATTCAAATTAATCACAGTTATATATGTTGTAAATTTTTATTTGGTTTGGTGACAACCATTTCAATGCTTTTACACATTTCAGTGATTTGCCCTGGCATTTACATATACATATATGATCATTATTCCAAACTACATTTAAAAATAGCAATTGATAACTTTCATATGTAGATTACAACTGTATAAGAGTTATCACTTGCTGTCCAAGTTATTCTTGAAGCAATATTAGGATGTATAGTCATAATCAGAAAAAGTATGCTTTTAAAATATAGAAAAATGAAAACAGCTGAAGGTATCTCCCAGAAGAGACAATATTAACTTATCAGACATACTCTTTTTACTTCACAGAATTTTAGCATTTTTGTTAGACTTGCAACTAATGCATTTCAATTGACCCATGCCCAATATTGACAAATTCTTGTTCATTGTTTGCATTTTTCCGTGAAAGATAGTGGGTAAACATTTAATGAATAGGTTAATTAGGCTGAAATAAGTGACATGTCTATTTTACTGAGGACCACAGATGCTAACATGTTATCTATACCTTTCCTTGCAGAGTGAAATTCCAAAGGCGGCTAGTGTGAAGCATACCTCAAGGCATGATCATGCTAATAGCTGGTGAGGCAAAGAAAACTGCATCTCTTTTTCCGTGTCAGATGTGCTTCCTTTTCTGATTCATACCCCCAGGCTCCAGACTTCCTGGCATGGTACCACTGTATCCAGTATCTGAATGAATACCAATGTAAATACATAAATTACTTGCATGGTAAACTAAGATGCCGCGGTGATATGGCGGTAGCATTGTTACCTCACAGCAAGAGGTTCTCCCGTTCGATTCTCGGCTTGGCTTGGGAGGGCCTTCTGTGTGGAGTCTGCATGTTCTCCTCAAGGTTGGGTAGCATTCAAAAGACATACGTGAGTAAATGGGCATGCCTTCGTTGAAGGTTGGGCGTCGAGCTGGCACCTTGGCGTTTCGTAACAATCTACTGCCAATTATTAGTGGGCCGGAGTTCCGCTGTGGCGACCCCTTACCGGGAAAAAGACGAAAGACAAACAACAACAAACAACAACTTGCATGGTAAACTAAAGTTTAAATATCTTGCATACACCTTCTTCATCATTTTTTTATGTCTTTAAATAATAGTTGTGTATTTCAACAATTCCTTTGTTTCCTCATTATTTATTTTCAGCAAGTCCAGCAAGCACTAAGAGCCTGTTAGAAGTATCCTCTTCTGTGATCAGCAGAGTTTAAATACAACAGCATTAGCATTGGGAGCATTGTTTTTATCCTGTTTAGTGACACAGGAATCACTAACACAGACATGACAAGGTTAAACCTTTAAAGCTATTACGATGGTCTCGGAGTAGGCTAAATTGTAACTAAACATTAAATGTGATATATAGTGTAATGAATAAACACTAATACAGCAGTGCCCTTACATTATTGGCACCAGAAATGAAGCATACCTTATAAAAAATACATAAAATGATAAAAATATTTTTTTAGGAAAACAGTCTGTCACAGTGAGATAAATAAACTGTTCAGATGAGAGCCTAATGTTAAAGTTTACCATATGCTTCCTACTGTTGGCAACCACACTGGTAAAACAAACTGGATCCACTACAAGGAAATAATTTGTGAGCAACAGACACACGGATCAAAGCATTTAAAGTCTTCTTATCTTACTATCTGTGCATTGAAAAAACAAAATGTGCTTTCCTGATATATAAGCCAGGGCCTGATTTCTGTCTTTCTAGTTGTCCTAGGATACCAAACACAAACTTCTGCTACAATGTCATTTCAGTAAAAGGATATAGACTAAGCTGCAGCACTGAACAATATCCAGACATCTGACATTAATATATGTATTTGGCATTTAGTAGCCAAGCAAATCTATTTTGTCAGCGATGCCTCAATTACAAGTGATGACTGATAAGAACAGCCATATAATACATTGAAATTCAGTGATTTAAAGACCATTATCTAAAAATGCAGAACAAATATAAAAACAGCTGAAAGTGTGTAAAATTCATATTTAACAATTACTTCAGAAGTAGAATGAATTACTTCAATAAACAGAATTGTACATGTCACATTTTAAAATACATCAAGGAGGAATTAAGAGATATTTGAGAAAAGCAATTCATAAGAAAGAAAGAAATTAGTGTACACATTATAAAGAAGCTTGAAATGAGATGTAAAATACAACAGGTAATGAATAAAAAGTGAAATGAAAGTGAGACATGAACTGAGTGTAGATGCATTTAACTGTTGAAAATTCTGCTGTTTTAGTAGAAATTTAGATAGTGAGAATGTGCTTCTTACAAATCAACACTAACCAAGAAATGTCAGCAGCCTTGGAACCATATGTGACTGAGGGCAATCTAATACTGTCTCTCAAGTATGTTCTAATTTCAGTGTTGAAGTATACATTTCAGTCTCTGACATTTATGGAAAGTCAAGATATAAGGTTTTAAACTGTCTTTCACTGCACCACATGTAATATTGAGGATTATGGTTGAGTCACCGATCATAACCTGCTTATTATGTGTCTGAGACATGGATGCCAAGAAATCGCTCAAGATGTGAATTGTGGCATCCATGTTGAGAATGCATAATTAAAGCTTATGACCGAAAACCCAATCATAATTGTTTGAAGTGCATTGAGCTTTATCTGCACTACTGGTTCCAAAAAAAAAAAAATCAAGTGTTTTGTCGGCTTTCAAAGCCATAAATTACTTAGTGAGCACTGGAACCCAGTCTCTTATGTTTACACTCACTTTCCATGCTTTCCAGCTGCCCAGATTTTCACAAAATGTCCTGATTTTTGCCTCATATGTTTGGTCTGTTCCAAATAAAATTTCTTCTTTTCAGGAAAATGACTGAGAACTGGTCACTAAATAATGACATACATTTTAGTTTCAGACTTTGTATCCTGCAGAAAATGCAGGCAAAGAAAAGTCCTTTTATTGTAGCAACTTTCTATGCTTATAAGAGGAAATCAAGGACCTGTTACTAGCACAGACGGTAGGGAGAACTAAATCTTCACTTTAATTTGCTGGTCAGTAGTAGTAGATTTGATTGGCTCCTGTGAGACCCTACCTTAACAAGTTAAACAGGAGGTGCTTAACATTTGTTAAGATCAGGTCTCACACTTTAGTAGTGCTTACCTGATTTGTCTTTTTCGAGCTATCTGAGCATAATCACTGCACTCCATGCACTACATTATTATTATAACATTTTCTGGCAGGTTTAAGTTTCTAAAAATGTTGGAAGTCTTTGTTTTAGGTAAGACTTGCTCTTTTCTAAGTCACCACTTCAGTGCCATATGGCTCATTAGAATTTTAAATATGGCTCATGCCTTAGTCAGAAACTGAAATGTAGCTCTTAGTCTGACCACACCAATGGCCACAACTGTGATAACAAGGGTCATTTTAGGCAGTTATATTAGTAGGATACAACTTGACCGAGTGTCCTTGTCTTCAAATTGCTGCATGCTTGGATCCTCTTGTGCATGGCAGCCACTCTTATTTCCTTTGTCTAGAAATGTCACTAGTGATAAAATAAATGGCTGGCTAGCTTATGTGAGATTTCATGGCTTATTACAGCCAGAAGTAACTCACCATAATGCTGAAAGGAACTGATAAGTGCATGATTTCAATATTCTTGTTGCACAGGCTACATGTATAACCGCAGTATGTGACTAGAAGTTATTGAGTAGAGCAACTTATAAGGGTCTTGTTTCTAAACTGCTTATATGAAGGAAAGTCATCATTAAACAAGACTGGATAAGTGAAATTGAAGTTAAGTGATGATGGTAATGAGAAGTTCTAATGCTGTGCATCTTATGCTTTATCATTTTGCCCTTCCATAAAGTGGGGTCCACCTCAGACGCTGGGAACTATAAGTCCCATCAACCTAACAAGCCTAATTTTCAAAGCCATGGAACATACTAGAACTGATTTCATAAAGTCTGATATAAAAAAATCTTATTGCTCTAGTCTCTCAGTAATATGTTTTGTCAAAAGGAGATTATGTATACTTAATTTGTAAACTTTTTCAAGAAAGTTAATGAAGCTGCAGGTAGTAGCCATGCAGTTCATATCGGGTACCTAGATCTTACTAAGGCCTTTGACATTGTTCTACATGCTGGAATTGTAAAGAGGCTTAAAGGCATTGTAATATGGATACCAAACTGGCTGACAGTTAGAGCCCACAAACAAATTAGATTGTGCCATGTTGCAAAGCAAAGAAGTGACTATTGGCATGCCTTTGGGATCAGTACTAGGACCCCTTTTATTTGACATCTGCTTCATGAGTCTCCAAACATATCTCTAGCTAAATGTACATATAATCACAACTTGTGTGTTATCATTTGCTCAGCATTTGCTATTGTGTTACTACAGCAAGGGCTAAAACCATACAGTTTGGTGGTGTATTAGAAATGGACTTAAATTAAATGGAAACAAGTATAACAGTGTCACCTTTGGTAAACAAATCTTAGCATCATCTTATAGTATACAGCATCCTGCTCCAGACTGAAAGAGTCATCAAAGATCCCAGCACCTTCATAGACAATGCCCTATCCTTTGACCACCATGTGGCAAAAGTAGTTGGAAATCCATTTTTTAATTTCTCATCTTTTGGGTTTCTATTACCACGATGGAAATGGACCTCATTCCTAAATCAAAGTACGATTAAAATTCATGAAATCAGTATTGTTTCAGTCTCTTGATGTCAGCCAGAAGTGCTGTTTGCAGCACCTGCAATGTACCCA
This sequence comes from Protopterus annectens, assembly GCF_019279795.1. Classification (NCBI taxonomy): domain Eukaryota; kingdom Metazoa; phylum Chordata; order Ceratodontiformes; family Protopteridae; genus Protopterus; species Protopterus annectens. The sequence goes on along the minus strand of NC_056743.1, from coordinate 717,589,002 downwards.
GTAATGACTCCTCCTGCATTTCATACAATGTTAAATGTATTGGTAACATATCTAAATATGATATTAGATTCTTTTTTATAAGACCCGTTGCTCCTACCACTGTGGGAACTGTCTGGGTATCTTTTTTCCACATTACTCTCATTTCTGCCTGCAGATCCTGGTATTTTATGACTTTGTGTCTCTCTGTACGCAAGACACTAGTTACTGGATGTGGTGATTTCAATGATCAGTGCTACTTTTGTCCTCTTTTCTTGGACCACTATATCTGGTTTTCTAGCAGCTATCTTTTGAATTGTTGGTAATGAGTGATCCCATGTGATATAAACTTCATAATTTTCTATGATGCTTTGTGGCTCATGTTTTCAGTGTTTTTTCAGCCACTTTGATGCCATAATCTTTGCACAATCCCCAGTGCAACAGGCTTGCCACATTATTATGCCTTTCAGTATACAGTCCTTCTGCATTAGCGTGTCGCAACCAGCAACAAGATGTGTGACTGTTTCCAATTTGGTTTTACAAAACCTACATTTGTCTGTTTCTCCCACATGTTAAATGGACTTTGTAAACCATCGTGTACATAGCCCACTATCTTGGGCTGCCAAAACTAACCTTTCATTTCTTGGTTTGAATTCGCCTCTCCTTAACCATTTCTGCATTCATTCTTGATCAACGTGAGGCTCTTCCAGACATTTTTTATACTTGCAACTATATTTATGTTTTTTTCCACATTTCTTGCCTTCTCATCTGGTCCTTCACCTTATATTCTTTCTTTTGTTTTTTGGCACATTCAGTTGCTGCCTGTTTTTTATCTACTGGTTTGATTTCCATTCCTGCTTGATGTGGAAATGCTTCTGCTAAATTAAGCTGAGAAGTCATCTTAGGTTTATTCTCCTCATGTTTCAAAACTTTCACTACGTTGGATCTTGTGAGGTCAGTAGATATGTGTGGAGTCCCATGATTGCAGATCTATACATGCAATCAATTTCAAGGAGGCCCATGCCTACTTTGGAACGGGGAATATATTATCTTGGCATACACTGATTTTTATAAATCATTTGGTGAGCATGAAGCATCCTTCTTGTTTTAATATCTAATCTATCCAATACTTTTTGGGGCCAGTCAATCACTCCAAAACTTTACCTTAGGACAGGAAGAGCAAATTGTTTTATAGCTTGGACCTTGTTCCTAGCTGTCAATGCTGTTCCCAGGATTAATTTAAGTCTTCTAACATATTCCTTACTGAGTTTTATTCACATTTGTTCATGTTTTGTTGCTGATCCTTCATCAATTCTCAAATATTTATACACTCCCTCTTGCTCAAGTACATTTATATCACATTCTTGTCCCAAATTGATGTTTTCCTGGTGCTGCAGTTTTCCTGCTTTAAAGGTTGCTTTTGCACATTTGTCAAGATCAAATGACATTCTAATATCATCTGAAAAAGTTTTGACAACCTGCAGTTGTGCTTTCAGTTCCACATTTGATGAGCTATACAGTGTTAAATCATCGACAAAGAGTAGATGAGAAGTCATTAGACTTTGCTGTTTTCAAGGAGCAAAATTGTAGCCATGGCCTACGCTGTTAAGTAAATAGCTTAATGGATTAATGGCAAGGCAGAATAGCAACAGTGGCAGAGAGTCACCCTGGAATTTTCCCCTTTGAATTTTTATCCCTGGGATAATAATATGTCCTTTATCATGGCTTAATTGCAAAGTCATCTGCCATTATTTGATGGTTACTGTAATGTAGTCAATCTAGTTTATACGTCATCCAAAGGAAAGTTATTGGTCTATAATTTTTAGGGTAGCTTGCAGGTTCACTCTTAAGTAAGAGCATTGTTTTGCTTGTTGTTAGCCAGTGTGGTGTCTGTTCTGGGTGTGCATATAAATAGTTCTTAATCATGGCTAAATCCTTGTGCAAATATGTTAATACTTTTAACCAAAAGTTAGGTACTGCATCTGAGCCTAAGGTTTTCCATTTAGAGGCTTTTCTTAAATTTTCTTCAATCTCTCTGGCTGTTATTTCATCCAATTTCATATCCTGGACCTTTAAACTTCTTATTCTTTCTTTTACTTCTTCTATCCATTTAGCATCTTTGTTATGTTCCACGGGATCTTCATAGATACTTCTCCAAAATGTATCTATTTCCTCTTTTTTGGTGTCATTCAATTCCTTTTACCTTTTTTCCCAATTCTCTATAAAACATTTTTGGGTCATCAATAAATTGCTTATTTTGTACTTTTCCCTTATATTTATCTGTGTATCTTCTAAGTTTTTCCCCCTGTGCTGAAATTTTTAGTTTGTTATTTACGATAGTGCACGATAGATCCTGGTCTGTTCTAATACTGTGCATTGTTTAATCACATCAATCTTTCTTAGTATTTTTGTTGATCTATTCCCTTTTCTATAATCTTCTAACAGTGACACTTATTGTCTTAATTACTTTATAGTTTTCTTTATTTGATACTTCCAGGATGGTATTATTCTATTTTTCCCCTTCCTTTCCCATACTACCCTGTGATCTTGTAGAAGAAATTTATCAGTTATTAATTTAGCAGCACAATAGTATATCCTGCTTACTTCTGTTATATCACATGGATCTCTATGAACAGTCCTAATTACTACATTTATTTGTTTTATCAGAGTTCTTACTTTTTGGGATTTATTGACCTTCTGCAGTCTATTTCTCTCATTGATATTAATTTATCTATCCATGTCGATTAAATCAAGCAACTCTTCTCTTAGCTCATTTTCTTCCAAACTGAGGGCACATCCTTTGTTTTCCATTTCCTGCGGGCGTTCTATAAAAAGTTCTATAGCATCTTCTGTGGTGCATTCCCTTCAGTTTCATCCTGTGTCATCTGTTGCTCTGTCATATGAGAACTCACTGGCCTATCAGTCCTTCAGCATTGACTACATCAGAGTTTCCACCGTTTCCTGTTCCTTTCCTTGCTGTCTAGCTTTAAGTGAACATTTATACTGGTTTCCTTTGGAAGGTTCCAAAATATCTTGATATGGCTCCTGACCAATTGCTTCCTGTTCCACTGGTTTCCCCTTAATTTGGAAATCCATTGCTCTATCCTGCTGTGGTGTTTTCTGCATTCGATTTTCTACAGTGAATCCTTCTCTTTGCAGCTGCTCCATAACCTCCAATTTCTATTTCTTTGACTTCCCCATTACTAATCTTCTTTTCTACTTTTCCTCTTAGTCTTCTTATTTTTTTGCATTGTAAAGTTTTCCATATCCAGATTTCTTTGCCTGTATTTCTCTTCAAATGTCTTTGGTGCTGCTCTTTTTGTATTGGTTAGTTTTGCTTTCTCCTTTGCATAAATATTACACCATATTAAATCTCTTTTCCTTTCCCATGTCTATATTTCTTCTTCACATGTCTCCTGATCTTCTTGCTTTTCCTTATTCTGGGGACTCACTCCATCATGCTGTGATATAGTCTGTGTTAGAACCTTCTACATTAAATCCTTCACTTTGCAGGGACTCCATATTTTCACCTTCTATTTCTTTAACTTCTGCTTTACTAGTTTACTTTTCCACATTCTATCTTCGTGATATTAATTATTTTATTGTGAAATGTTCCATGTCTGGATGCCTTTGCCTGTATTTCTCTTCGAATATCTTTGTGACTGCCTTCTCTATATTAGTTAACTTGGCTTTCTCCTTTGCACAAATATTGCACCGTATCAAATCTCTCTTTCTTTTCCATGTTCATATTTCTTTTTTATATTTTTCAAATATCTCTAGGTTTTGTTGTTTATATTTTTGCAGTTCCTCGGATGCTTCTTTTTCCAAACAGATCAAAGTTTCTTGATCTATGCACTGTTTTTCAAAAATCTGTTTTATTAATGAACACAAATTTTTATTTGAAGCTTCTGACAGTTTTTCCTTTGGAAGTCGTTTTCTTTCCTCTAATTTTACTCTTAATCATTTTGTATACCTTGTGTTTGGAAATTCTGGGCTTTTTATAGAATAGTAACAATATATCATTTCTTTCTTATCCTCAGTAGTCCACGCTATAATTTTTATGGCTCTTCTTTGGCCAATCAATTTTTGGGATTTTTATGGACTGCTACTTCCTTCTACAACAGGGAGATATCCTCCCCCTGCACCTGGCCTGGCCCCATTGCAGGAATATTTCTCTATTTTGTGGATTCTACACTGTCATTTTTTCCAGTCCTGGCACCAGTGGGCCTACCAGGAGTGGGCACTTTTTTATCCTGGGTCTTGTGCACACTGGTTCATAGGTAGGTACTAGGCTATCAGCCCTGGGGCCTATACAAGCCCAGCCAAAATGGTACCCACCCAAGAAAATTATTTTCCTGTGCCACTGTCGAGCAGAGCCACAGAGGTGATCCCCGGGGTGAATTTCCTATTTCCCATCCGATCATCAAGATTTTTCTTGAAGAGTGCTAATGAAGAGCTTTGTTTGATATAGATAGGTAGTTTATTTCAGAGTATGGGAAGTCTCTGGGACAGGAATCTATCCCTCCAGCATGTTCTGTTTATTGTGGTGACAAGGTTTAAGTCTCTAGAGCGTGTAGCTCGGAGGGATTGGGACTTCTTTAAGTGGAGCATGTCCAACAGCTCTGGGTTTGAAATAGCTTTGCATGTTAGGCAGAGATCATCTCTGAGTAGGCAATATGTGACACAGTAAAGCTGGAGTTTTTTGAGACGGTCTGCATAGGGCATCTGTTTGAGGCCGGTAATCCTCTTTGGGAGGTATTTCTGCGGCCTTTCCAGTTGTTGTAGATGTCTTGTGAGGTACATACCAAAAGGGGTGGTGTACTCTATAATGGGTCTAATGAGTGATGAGTAGAGGGGAACAATCACCTCTTTTTTTCTGGATGAGAAACCTTTTGTGATGAGCTGTGCCATGTAAAAGGATTTCCTGACTACTGTGGCGATGTGATTATCAAAGGAGAGACTACTGTCCACTTGTGTCCCAAGGTTTCTTATCACACTTTCGGTGTTAAGTATACTACCGCCTATGTTGTAGTTCATGGGTACAGAGTTTTTACCAAAGGGGATGACAATGCACCTTTTGGCATTGAGCTTGAGGCCATGGCTTTGACACCAGGCATCTGTCTCAATGAAGCCCTTTTGTAGGATGTCCACATCGTTAGTAGTTTTGATTATGGCTCCTAGTTTGCAGTCATCTGCAAACTTCATTAGCCAAAGACCTTCTGTGTTAGCCTGTACTTCAGAGAAGTAGATACCAAACAGGAGACGACCCAGGACTGAACCCAGAGGTACTTCACTTGTCACTGGTCTGAAGTCGGATTTGGAGTCTGCTACTTTCACAGTGTGGGTTCTGTCAGTGAGCCAGCTGGCAACCCATCTTGTGACATAGGGATTTATACCTAGTTTACTGAGTTTATCTGTAATTCCAGAGTGGGGGATGGTGTCAAAAGCCTTGGCAAGATCTAGATAGGCTGTGTGAACCACCTTACCCTTGTCTATGGCTTTGGTGACTGCTTCAAAGAAGTCTATCAGGTTTAGGAGACATGATCTGCCTTTTACAAACCCAAACTGGGTGGGATCGTTCCATGGCCTTTCAGACCAGACTCATCAGGCTAATGGGGCGGTAGTTCCCAGGGTCCGTGGTGGCTCCCCCTTTGTGGAGTGGGATAACCGTTGCTGTGCGCCATTCAGCAGGCACAAAGCCTGAGGTGAGGCTATTATTGAACATGGTACTTAGGTGGGGTGCCAGTTAATTCTGTAGTTCATGTAGAACGCAGCCTGGGATGTTGTCTGGTCCCATGGATGCTGTATTCTTGGCTTTGGAGAGTGTGTTTTTTACCTGTGCAGCCATGATTACAGGGACTTTGCATTCTTCTGGTATAGAGATGGGCTCCTTAGGGGGTGAGAGGGGGGTAAAGTTAGCACTGAACCTATCTGCCAGGATGTTGGCAATATCAGTTGGGTCTGTATATTTAGTGCCATTGTGCTGTAACTCAGAGCAGATCTGAGTGTTGCCATTGAGATTCTTGACATAGCTATAGAATGCTTTGTGGTTGTCTTTTAAATCAGTGGCAATTTTGTTTTCGTAACTAGCTTTGGAGGATTTTATCAGGGATCGCAGCTTCTTACTGAGGCTGACCATGGAGCTCCTCCACTCATGGGATTTTACTCTCTTTTGCAAGAGTTTCTTCCTTCTGTTGTACAGTTTGTTTATGGCAGGGGACCACCAGATTGGCTTCCTTTTTTTGGAGGATAGCGTCTTGGTTCTGTTTGGGATAGTATGATCCATGCATTCATGTAAGTGCTTATAAAGTGCAATTGTGTAGGATTCAGTAGTCGTAACTGTATTGTCCATCTGCATGGGTGTCATGAAGTTCACCACTTCTGTCTTAAGAAGCATGAAGTTGGCTTTGGAGAAAATTTTTACCATGGTTTCCTTAATGGGGGGTGGAGGCAGGATGTGGATATCTAGGGTAATTAGCTTATGGTCGGATCGGACCAATGAGATGTTGACTTCAGGTGTGGAACACCGGTCACTCATATTGGTAATGACTAGATCTAGGATATTGTTGCCCCTGGTGGGGGTGTGGATCAGTTGATCCAGGGCATTGGAGTTTATGAATTCCAGAAAGCGTTGAGTGAAGGAGTTGGTACATGAGTAGTTTTCCCAGTTAATGGTGGGGTAGTTGAAATCGCCCATTATTAGGGTGTTTGGTTGAACCCTAATATTTTCCAGTACATCAAGAAAAGAGGAGTGGGAATCCTGGGGCATGGTGGGTGATCTGTAGCAAGCTACAATTTGGATTGCAGTTTTGCCCAGAGTTAGTTGCACTTGGATAACCTTGGCTGCATTATGCTGAGGAACTAGCCTGGAGGTGTGGATATCCTTAATGAATGTGGACACACCTCCACCTTTGGTGTTCCGGTCCAGGTTACATGGCCAAAAAGTGTGGTATGAGTTATAGCCTGGTAGTGCAGGGGTGCTCTCTGGAGCCTTGAACCAGGTCTCAGTCACTGCACAGATATCAATGTTCTCCATTTTAAGGAGTGCCTTGAGTGTGTGCATTTAGAGATTTAGACTTCTAGCATTGAGTAGCATCACCCTCAGTTTTTGCTTGCCTGTTCCTGTTACGGTGGTGAATTTGTCATTTGAACCTTGCCTAAAAAAGGCACTATAGGGGCGGCAAGAACCTTAGCCATTATCCGGAATCCCAGGGGTGACAGGTGCAGGCCATCTCTGGCAAAGCATCGTGGTCTGTCGACCATGTCATCCCAGGCAGACAGATACTGGATCCCTTTAGAATGGCACCAGAAGCTTAGCCAATTGTTGAAGTCAATCATTTTGTCCTTGTACTGTGGCATCATTCTGGGTGATGGCAGAATGCTACTCAGGGCTAGGGTCATACCTGCCTGGGCTACAAGATTCGAGAGCACTTCCATATCTCTTTTCATGTAGTCCAGGGAGGTACGTCTTAGGTCGTTCACACCAACATGGACAATGACAGAGTCATATTTGTACTTGTTGTGGAGTGACCTGAGTGCGTGGGTTATGTGGCGGATCCTGGCACCCAACAGGCAGCTGACAGTAACCTTCTTCTTGTTTAGCCTGGTGAGTGGGACATCAATGTGGCTGACTATAGAGTCACCTATGACTAGTGTGTTGGGTACGTTGTTTTGCCTTATTGGCTGTGGTTGAGTGGCACACTGAGTCTGCGGGCTATGTGTCATTCGGTTGTGTTGGGGGGGGTGGAGGTTTCTTGCATTTCTGCTTTGGAGGTCTCAGTTGCTTGAGCAGATTATTATTGAGAGCCTCCACAAATGTTTTTGTGTTTCTATGTGTGGATTTTGGTGGTGTAGATTTAGTGAGACTATGTGATGAGTGGTGTGGTGCAAGTGTTTACCTTCTCCTCTTGACTGTCAAGTTCATTCTTGATTGGAGAGAGCTTTACCTCCAGTTTGGCTAGATAAGTGCATCTCTCGCAGGTTGTAGTGTTGGGTGGTAGGAGGAGAGGGTTGTCCGTGTACATAAGGCAATTTCTACATTGCCCCAAGATGCCCAGATTCATCAGATAGACAGGAGAGAACACTGGGAGCTGACCCTTGGACATGCCTGAATAAAAAAACTATTTTCCTCTAGATAAGTGAGGAAAGTGAGTACAAGAGCTGTTTTTCTCTAAGCAAGTGAGGAAATTAAGTACCAAAACTGTTTTCCTCTAAGTAATGAGGAAGGTTGAGTGCTGTAATAATTAGTAGGTTATTTAGTGCTTACAAGTTCTGAACAAGTGCTGATCACAAATAAGCAAATTCAAGTGCTAAAAGTAAGAATCTGTATCTGGACTAAACTAGTTACAGGAAAGGGGGGAAACAAGTGCAAATGGGGCTTTTAAATCAGAATTGCTATCTTTTTTTTGTTTTTGACTTACTTCTGTCCATGATGTATGCTATATAAATACAGTCTATATATCAATGTCGCTTTGGTGAGATTTTGTGAAAAACAGGGTCCACCTTGTGAAGGTACTCACCAAGACTTGAAGATGAATTCAATTTCAGCACTACTACTCTCCTTTGCTTGCTGACTTTTCATCTCTCCAATAGGACCCCCTTCATCTCTCCATTAGGACCCTTCTGTGTAACCCAGCTAATGATATCTCATATAGAACAGAAGAAGTTATTACTCATCAGTAATCTGCTCTGATCAGACTGATTGGGTCTATATTAGAACACCAAATGTTCAAAATTTCGAGTGTTCTAATATCCACCCATTTTCAGCGAATGCTGAAAATATCAAAGAAACAGAAAACCAAATTTTTTCCTAGGGAAAGAATTTGGTTGTCCGTTTCTGTTACTTCGGTATTTTCAGTGCTGTGGTGGAAAGTTACAGGTCGGGTTCAGGTAAGTGTGCGATTGTGTGGACGTGAGGGTTAGGGCGAGTTAGGAGAGTTAGGGTTAGGGAGCGGGTGAGGTGAGTGTGCGTTAGTGACGGACCTTAGGGTTAGGGTTTGGGTTAAGGTAATTGGATAGTTAGTTGTGTATGTATAGTTTAGTGTAGGGTTAGGTGTTAGAGTTTAGGTGTATGTGTGTGGATTGCTGTTTGTTTGGTGTGCTTGTGTTGTGCGTATGTGTTTTGGAACAGCAAATTTTTTCCCTAGGAAAAAATTTGCTGTTCTGAATGTTCGATGTTTTAAATTTTCGATTCATAGGGTTCGATATTAGAACACTCAACATTTTGAATGTTTGGTGTTCTAATATAAACCCGACTGATTGTGGAATATAGTGCCCTTTTTAATATGTATCAGTCCAAGCACATCACACAACTATTAAGAGAAGAGATACCTAAGAAGATCACCAGGCTAAAGCTACCAACACAGCTGTGAAGCTCTTTCCCTATATTCTTTAATCTTATACATGCCTACACAGTGATTTATGTATCCAATTCTATGCCATTAAGGGCATAACCCTCCTTAATTTTCCAACAAAATCACAAAACAAATAGTTCCATAAAAGCTCATACTAAAGACCTGAATCATCATCAACAAATAAAACAGACTCACTGGAGGAACAGATTTATTAGCCAACACTTCCCTATCTCTAGAATAATCTTCTATTACATATAAAATGTAGCAACTCCCTCATTTCCTTTAAAGCAAATCCTGATAATTTGATGGGTGCCCATACATTAGTCCCTTGTCTGACCTATTTTGCTCCTCTGGATGGTGCAGTGGTGCAGCGGTAGCATTGTCACCTCACAGCAAGAGGTTCTTTGGTTCGATTCTCGGCTGGGGTGCCTTCTGTGCGGAGTCTGCATGCCCTCCCTGCATTAGTGTGGGTTTCCTCCAGGTGGTCCGGTTTCCTCCCGTTACAAAGACATACATCTGGAGTGTTTCTCCCTGGGCATCTGCTGAAAATTGGCTTCATTCCAAGTCAGACTTTCCCTGTAAACAAATGTTAAATAAATAAATAAATAATTCTGGAGGCATGAAGTACCTTATGAGGGTGGGTACTGGCAAAATGATTATGGTCTATGGACTGTCTCTGCCTTGTAAACTCTATGAATCTATGTCATGTGCATCTGACCAAAATAAGAGTGTATTTTACATTTTAATAATATATTTTGGAAGTTCTGGTAAGGTGGATATTAGCATGCTTTCACATTTTGTCTGATATGCTACTGTTTAAAATCTATACTTCTTATATACTTTACCTTGTCCTTTATTCAGTGTTCTTACTTTTTCTTTCCATGTACAAAGCTGCACGATTCATTACAGTCAACAATGGCTCATGTCCTGCCTCTCCCAGCTAATATGCAGTGAGCAGTGGTTCAGAACACATCTTAGTAATCCACAGTTAATGGATATGCAGCAGTCATCAATGTATATCCTACTAGAGTAAACCAGTATGTTAGTGACATAGGTTCAAATTCTAGCATTGCCATACAATACAACTGAGAGTTTGCATGCACACTGCCATCTTCAAATGTAATGTTTCCAAGTTGATTGTCATGATGCACCAGGGGAGAAGCACAGCTCCATTACCTTTATCCCTTTCAGGGACAGCAGTACCAATTCATTACTGCACCAGATAACTGAATAATCAGCTACCTGAGCTATTGATGTTAACTTGGCTTGCATTTATACATATGAGGCTGATCTTAGACCTGGCAAGAAACTGTAGCTGCACGACTTTTTTTATTCTCAGACACATGCAAACAACACACACACACACACACACATATGTGTAGATGTTTTGAAGGGAAAACTGCTTGTAACATTTCACATCCATACAGAAGTTCACATTTTCTGAAATGATGGGTTAGAAGGATGGAAAGACCTTGCATCCTACGTGACTTCTTGTTTAATTCTTCATTACTTGAGGAATTCAACATTTTCATACACACGCACGCACACACGCACACACGCACAATCACAAAAAGCTTCATGCCCAATATGCTTATTGAGTAACTGGACAAGTCTTTCATTTCATAATGGATGTTAATAAGAAAAATCAGAAATGATGTTACTGTTTCTTGAAAACAAAGATTATATA